>NC_092268.1:4388912-4551412 GCF_036320965.1 Panulirus ornatus | reverse complement strand
TTGCTAAGTTGGCAACCGGCCGTAAACATAATTACTTCAGCCTATTATATTGTAGCCAATCAGCGTACATAATCCTGTAGTTTTATTTTTCTCCGTTTATTTAAATGACTACATTAAATCTACATTGGAAATATGTAGAATTAACGAGTAATGGAGTATATCATTTCAATACGAAATTGTTAAATTGTTTTATTTTTGCAATGTTAGTTCTAACTTGACCTGAACGATCTTAAATACCCAGGGTCGTTAACGGCAGGTCAAAAGCTCAAATAACCACCCAATTAACCCAGGGCTTCAGTCGTTAATGTAGTACACTTGTTCACACCAGATTTCCCCAGACTTCCTTTGGAAAACAACGACATCGAACCAGTGTTCTCCGGGTTATCAGGTGAGGGTTATAACCAGGAAACTGTGGAATTTGAGGCGGAATTCGAATGACGTTGGAGCCCACGGGATACGCCCGTTGTACTCAAAGGTACGATCTTTGAACACAGTGGTAGTGTTTACCGTTACTGACCATGGGACTGCATGGGCTGGCACGAGTTTGGAATTGTGGGCGAGGCAGTCGGCCCTCATCCAACCCAGGTGTTCAGACCATTATCCTATAGCCCATGGCTCTCATCCACATAACATCCGTGGAACCACTCATTCTCCTCTCTTCCTACTCGCACCAAAAAAAACACTTACACCCTTGATAAAAACTTCTTACTGTCTCTAACAGCTTTTCTCCCTTACCATATATATTTAAAAGCTTCTCCGCTGTCTCAACACTTATTATAATCCTTCTCCATGACCTTAAATACCCACACGCAAATCCATCCCTTTCTCTTAAGTGTGGCAGGCCCTCTGAAATGTGGAATTTCCAAGAAACATTGTATGTTACAGTCACACTTGTTATGTTCATTGAGTCAAGAGGTGGAAATACAGAGCCATCACAGGAAAGACTGAGAATTGTTAGAGCAGTTTAGATAGAGAGTTGTTAGAGCAGTTTAGATAGAGAGTTGTTAGAGCAGTTTAGAAAGAGAGTTGTTAGAGCAGTTTAGATAAAGAGTTGTTAGAGCAGTTTAGATAGAGAGATGGGGGTAGAAAATGGATCTTAAGAGGCATTAAACTTTTATTCGGTATCCCCAATGAGATATCTTGTTCAAGTCTTGAGTTTATTGAGGAAGGTGTGTTAAGAACAGAGATGGAGATAGAGTGACAGAAGAGGTAGCATACATGAAGAATGTGGATGAATGATGTGTTTGAGGGCTCAGTGTACGAGGGTCTTTGATTACCTGTGCGGGAGTGGAAGGAGGAAGGAAAGAGGAAGGTGTTGAAAAGAAGAGTGTAGGGGACAGAAGAAAACCTTGAGGTACGCCATTGTTGTTGGAGAAAATGTGGTGAGATTGATCCATCAATCACCACAGAGATAGATCGGCCAGAGAGGAAAGTAGATAGGAAGGAGCAAAGTGACGGAAGGGAAACCAGAAGAGGGAAGTTTAGAAATTAGACCCCAGTGTCACACCTTGTCAAAAGCATTGGATATGTCAAGGGCAAGGAAACACGACTCCTCAAAACCTGACGAAACTTTCCCAGTAAAGAACAAATATTGATTACTATTAGAAATAAACAAAACAAAAAACATGAATTCATTCCTACCTTACAGTAAAACGGTCAATGTACGATACTTGACAGTGACCCAAATAAACCTCCTAAGGCCATTCTCAAACATTGACCCAATCAAAATCCCCAGCTGTTATTATGACTATTATAACACTTGATCGCCGTTTCCCGCGTCAGCGAGGTAGTGCCAGGAAACAGACGAAGAGAGGCACATGTACTCGTATACACACATACACGTACCTACATATACTTACGCAAGCATACACATGTGCATATTAATGCTTGCCTTCATCCATTTCCGGCGCCACCCCTTCCCACAGGAAACAGCTTCGCCATATATATATATATATATATATATATATATATATATATATATATATATATATATATATATATATATACACACACACACACACACACGTAACTACATACCTTTATCTATTGTCAATTTTAAACTTGAGAATATCGTCCATTCAAACAATTAACCTCCAGGATAAATACCCCCAGGCGCTCCCTCACCTGTGAAGGAAACAAGAGTCAATTCCCAGAACGTTCCACCAGCGGCGACAACAAGACCACATCTAATGCACGATGGCTCGAAACGACCCTTGGGTATACGCCAAGGACGACGCGCACGCGCGCGTGTGAGTGTGTGTACTACGACCTGAGGTACGATAACAGTCGATAACGTACGATAACACTTATCGCCATGTACGACGCTAGTCTGTCATCCACTCATGGCACAAGTATATACCATGAATCGCAATATTTACCTCCAAACCTTATTTATCCTATTTCAAAATAGTAATTAATGTTGGCTTTACATAAAAAACAAAACAGGATTAATTTTTTTATTGATATATTCACTTACAGAGCGGATTAATGGTCATTTATTAATATTATAAAGTAAGTACTTGGAAGTATATGAGATATGCGCAGTAACACGTGTAACTATCTAATCAGTCGACCTCCAATGAGTTGTAAGGGTTAAGTGAGCCAGCATTATCATAAACGGCATTTTTTTTTTTAATTAAGTTACTTATTACCGACTTGAAAAGACATAGTTTGAGCATTTAGAATTCACTTATTTTTCACTTAAAGTTTACCTAATCTTTCTAGAACTGATATCTTTTAAACTAATGCCTGTTTAGAGTAACATTTACAGATAAAAAATGTTAATTAAATTTTGCATTATCTCGTGTTAAATTACATTGGCCGTTATTGTTAAAATAGTGACATGAGATTAATCTTCACGTAGGATAACACATTAAACTCAATATATGACCTTTACGAATAATGTCCCATTGGGCACTTGACCTGACCTTAGAGGGCTGGGTCAAAGGTCAGGCGATCAAACAAACGAAGGGTTAAATTTTGCAATAGTTCATCAATTGGGTTGTTGCCGCCATCAATTTTTGTACCTAAAATTGCAGACACCCGTGAATTGTTATGTATATATATATATATATATATATATATATATATATATATATATATATATATATATATAATTTGGGTAAAGATGAATGTGTTTGTATATTGTTATGTTGGTCTGTTGCCACTTAGCTTCACCCGCTGCCAGGCGCACGATGCATCATGCCAGAGGATATATTTTCTACATTGTCGTACTTTATATTATCCTTATATCCTCTCGTCTTATATCCTACTGGTGTTGAAGACCTATTTTTTTAAAAGATTATTTCATTTGTATACTTTAAACTAGGAAAGGAAATAACTTAAGCGTTTTTAAGGAAGAATTTAGGTTACCAAAACACTTCACTCTCTCGAGTAAGATAATATTTATTTTTCCTCCTTCATAGATGATTAGATATATATTTTTTCTTTTTCTCGACCTCTCAACAATCTCTGATATTCTCCAAGACGCGATGGTTTGGTGTCTATTATTATATTTATATATGTATATATATTTTTTTCATACCAAGTTGGAGATTAAATAGAGGATCAGACTCCACTAAATAGAGGATCAGACTCCATTAAATAGAGGATCAGACTCCATTAAATAGAGGATCGGACTCCATTAAAAAGAATGTGATCCTCTTTACCAATGATGCGGTACGACTTGGCGCTCTGGCGACGTACCTGCCAGCTATATATTGAAGGGTCGGGTCAAAGGTCACAAGCAAGGGTCGAGGCGTCGTACTCAAGAAGTTGATGTACTTATGTCTTTGTTTTGATGATGGTAAGTAACTTCAGTGCTTAACCAACTCTCATTTTCTGTGACTGGTAGGGCACGTCCGCCCATTTTCTTTAGTTTAATGTTTACCTGTTTACTAATGCTGTTCTCTCAGTGTATTTGTTTAATTCCTTATAATTACAGTAATGTAATTACAAAATTTGTGCTATACGGGGAGGGAGTTGTACACTTGTGGGGGACCCCCACCTCTTTATAAAGAAAACGGTGTCAACATCTGTATGTCGTCCACCTTCACGTTTTCCACATGCAGTGTATTCCAATCATCTACCACTATTATAAAGTGACTTTTCAAAATATCCTTGTTATCAGGTCACCCCCAACTCTTCACTCTTCCATTCTTAGTTTCTTCCGCCATCTTGGTTGCGCTGCTCTGGACACACTCTCGTGTTCTATGTGCTTATTTCATGTGGGTTGTGCACAAGTGAATATTACACCCTCCATTCATACATATGAATGTTGTGTATGTGTATGTTTAGACAGTCGACTTATTCAACATATCCATTTTCTGTTGTCTAATGTGTATGAAATACACACAGAATGATATATATTATTCTAATGTTTATATCAAAGACAAAAAGAGAAAGATTTATATATATATATATATATATATATATATATATATATATATATATATATATATATATATATATATATATATATATGACGCGACGTTAATGTAAATATCCCGCTTGAGATAAGTAGTGAACCTGCATTGCGGCCATTGGCCAGTGCGAAAGATCACGTGTCGGGTCACGTGGCTTCTCACCCCCTCCCTCCCCTACCCCCACCCACCCACTGGGTGTATGTTTGTGTGTATGTTTGTGTGTGTATGTGTGTGTGTGTGTATGTGTATGTGCGTCTGTATGTGTATATGTGTATGTGTGTATATGTGTATGTGTATCTGTGTATGTGTATATGTGTATGCATGTGGATGTGTATGTGTGTGTGTATGTGTATCTGTGTATGTGTATATGTGTATATATGTGGATGTGTATGTATGTGTGTGTATATATGTATGTATGTGTGTGTGTGTGTATGTGTGACGTAAGAGATTGTCACGTGTACCTGTTATGATAATGGGGTACACAGCGATTATCCCATGTGTACATCCCCTGGGGTTTGATAAGACACATTAGATGGTCTGCGGTTTCGGGTGTAACAGACCCTCGGTTGAACAAACCACCCCTCAATCCATCTTCAACCAAAGGCCACAACAGACCTTGTCATACACCATCCAAAAATACAGTTAAACATGTTCGAATTCTGACTTGGATTTTGAAAAATGCTAATTAGGTCGTTTCGTTAAAATGGGAAGCTAATTTTTCGTTTATTTCGATGGAAAGAATAGCGTGTTTAAGCTTATGTGATTTCAAACGTTATGACATTTCCATGTCCGCCATGTTGGTCTGACGCTTTATAGAAAATGTGAGGCTTGACAGGTGTACAGAGACACAAGTAACAGGACAATGCTATACTGATTCGTTGGTGTGAAGCTACCAGGACAGCAGCTATTGGCTGGTGTTACGCCATTGTTGTCGGGGGAGGGGGATCTCGTGGATCTGCTGTAGGAGAGAGGAAGTACTGTTGTCGAGGGGGTCTCGTGGATCTGCTGCAGGATCATCAACGTAAACCACGTCATTAGAATATGGTCTTTGGAAAGTAGTGGCTGGGCCATTGTGATAATCTGTTTCTTTTCTTGCACCGCTAAACTTTGGAACTTTTTACCTTCTCGTGGTCTTTCCTAGCACTTAATACCTGACCCTTTCCCTACACCACTAAACTTTTCATCTCTGTAACGTTCTCTCTCTTTTTCTCTTTACGTCATCTGCATTTAAATTGATGTAGGAAATGGTGTCTGAATCAAAGAAAACCTGTGTTTAATAATTCCCCTTCACTTTTATTCATAGCCATCCAAAGAATGCAAATTATATCATTATTATTATGTGTGTGTGTGTGTGTGTGTGTGTGTGTGTGTGTGTGTGTGTGTTTGTGTGTGTGAATGTAACTGGTGTTGTGAAGTTTGGCTATGTATACTGATGTATACCTTAACAAATTCGATTGGTGGAGAAGTTGTCTTCAAGCTATAGGGTCTGTGAGAATCGTACTTATATCACACACACACACACACACACACACACACGCAAACACACACGCGCGTGCAGGGAAGACAGCCGCATGCGGTTTAAGGGAAGTTAGACAGCGGACGACCTGTTTATATCTTACTTTCAAGATGGCCTGTGTCAAGGCTTGCCCATATAATCCTCCACTGAGCATTTCTCGCACGGCGCCGCCCTGGGCTCTGTCCATAAGCTGATAAAATGTGGTCTGCTGCCATGGTGGATAGTAAATATATATATTTTTTTTTGTATATAGCAGCAGTGTTATGTTATTTGTTTTGCCTGTTTATCTTTAATTGTGTGACTTAATGACTTATGTGTATGTCGTGGGTCATTTATCAAGCAGTCCTGCGGAAATAAGTGGATCGTAAGGGAACTTGTTGCTATATTATGTTTTATATCATTTTGTGTTCACTCTGACACCAGCCTTAAACATCCATTGGGTTAAAATATTCTTTCATCTTCATTGAATGTTTATTGCACTCCATGACTTACGCTCAGTCCTCAAACACATCATCGTTTTCCTGTAGTGAGAAAAACATAATGAAACAACATTCTGAATATTTACTCGGCTTCAAAATGCAAATAAGAATCACCATGACGAAATATTTAATGATATTTCGAATGTCCCTCGTAGTGTATCATGTTTAAATATGATTATAGATACTTCAAGATGGAGGATCGGATCGTATTCCATATAGAATCGAATTCTCTTAAATCATAGGATCAAGTAGGTCGGCGATCGTCTTTTGTCCCTCCGTTCGTGCTGGGTTCCGTCCTCTTTTGTGATGGTGTTCGTAAACATGGCGTCTTTCCAGTCCCTCACGGACGACGACCTCAAAAAAAAATTAATGGAATATGGCATCACATCCCCTGTCACGGCGACCACGAGAGACATTTTGATCAAGAAGTTGAACCACGTGTTAGCGAACCAGAGGAAGGTCTCCACTCCCAACAGCAGAGTGAGAAAAGCCATCCCTATCAGTCGAGTTAATACATTCAGTTCCGACGAAGAGGAAGATAACGAGTCTTCTGTTCTCTCTCAAGCACGTAGATCGAGTCGGTTGTTGAGGAGTAGAAGGGGGTCGAAGGGAGGCCTAGATATAACTGTGAGTGACAGAAATGATAGCTACTCTGGCCCCCAGGCGAGCAGAACCAGTGGGCGGCAGGTCAAGTCCGCCAGTAGTGACTTCGCCGAGGGAACATCTCGTACCAGTAGTAGTAGTTGTAGTAGTAGTAGTAGTAGTGGTAGTAGTAGTGGCGTAGCGACGAGTGTGTCAGTGTTACCCCACAGTGACCCTTGTGGCGACCCTACCCTAAGGCGGAGGTCGTATTTCCCCGTGTCGGCTCGCTCGGGCATCAGCCCGAGGGCCAAGATCCACGACGGCTACGAGACGGGGTCAGACTCGGACCTGGCCGAGGGCGACGACGTGGTTGACCTCTCCACTAGGGCGTCGCGCATCTGGAACCCCCCTACCCAGGAGAGCCACCTCCTGCCCAACCCTAATGCCTACCAGGCCCAGGCCGCCCCCCCCGCCTCCCCCCACCACCACCACCCGAACCACACGTCGGGGGTCGTGACCTCGCCTGACCGCTCGTTTGGTAGGTCCGATGGCATTGTGAGAAACAGAAAACCCAGAAGTTATTTAGAAAATGGGGAGTTGGACGATAGAGATTGTTGTGCGGAGGACAACATCAGTTTTTTAGGTGTTACGGATTCTATTGTGAGTCATGCGTCTCCTGGCAATCACGAACAGATCAGAGTTGCCAATGGCAGACACCACAGTGAGTCGGGCCCACCACTCGACCACTCTCACAGTGATGAAAGTACGTGGCATTACTCGATTCCGCTCTTGTTGTTAGTACTACTTGCAGTTTTCTTTGGTGTGGTTGGTATGCTGTACGTTAACATGCGCATGCCTTTCCTACCTGCACTGCGTTCTGTGCCTCCCATGGTCCAAAAGGCCGTGTTAAATCTACCTGTGCCTTTTCTCACTTCCACTGATCCTGAGAGTCAAGTCGAGGAGGAAGTTGTGTCGCCACCACCTCCGTCATCACTCAAGGTTTCACATCAACCTAAAGGTCCGCCTCCGCCACCACCTCCGGAAACTATGCCTCCACACACATCAGGTAAGATCAATAATCATTTCTCTTTCATAAATAGGCAATAGACCCGTGTTAACCTAATCGTGAGAGTATACGTAGATAAATTGTTGCTGAAGTGATTGATATCAATTTTCAACGAAGAGGAACTGTTGGTTATTCTGTAAACTTGCTGCCAAGATACATTATACATTAAAAAATCTCGTAACGTACCTACCCACCTGTGTATGAGTATGTACGAGATTTAGACATGGTGGCCGGGCTACAGCATTGCACTCACCAGTTGACTCGTATGTTGATGAACAATGTTTCTCTTAGTACATAGATATGTGGGTTGGCAATATATTGGATGTATATGGATTCGATTACCAGTTTCGTTATACATTGAGACTGTCATTGTTTATTATTTTGTTTTGCAGTGGTAATTTAATGTATAGTATATAAAATAAATGTAACATGGCTTGTGTTTGAGCATTTTACTCGTCTTTAATGAAAATGTATTAATAATCATGTGGGTTATGAATATTTGGTAAAGTGTTAGGGGCGGATAACAAGTTTAGCCATTCATCAAAACTTGCCTTGGATATTCATTAATTTATGTTATTGTAAAAAGAGCTGCAGGGCATGGCTTAAGGCATTATTGTCCATTTGATATTAGATGAGATGGTAGTAAGTAGATAAGATGATCGTAACATTCATTATGAATACTAGGAATAATATTTGTGGATGTAAAAATGCATGAAATGTAAAATATTCAGAGAACACATGTAACCCTCACTGTAAATGCCTAGCAATCGAAATTTTTCTTGATATTTGATATTCAGGTTGAAAGGCACTGGTCACACTTGTATTTAAGCATCAAGTTAACAGTTATTGACTGTCATCAATGAGATGATGGACAGAACTGGCTGTCATTTGCATGCAGTAGCCTGTAGCTGAACATTTTCATGTTCGTACATTTCTGCTGTACATACCAGCTGCTAGAGGGGGTTTGGTTGGGTATTTACTAGTTCTTCTGATATTATTCAAGTGTTTTATTTTTATATTATTGCACTTCATGTTTTCCTTGAGATGCATAAGCTTCACTGTTGTTACTCTGTTTAATACCATGGAATAGAATGCTAAGTAATGCACTAAATTACTTTATGAACCTCTTATTGTGTTCGCTAAAGACAATCACTCCATATCCAAAGTTTGTTTCAGTGCATGGCTGAACTGGTCATCTACCATAGTAGGCTTCTTTGGTGTAAAAGTAGATAATCTATGTATCTTTATTTCTGACGTCTGTTCCAATTGGAACTCCCTCAAAGGGGCGGCCATAGCAACAGAGTCTCCCTATCAAAAGAACTCCAGTGCTGCTTCTTGGCTTTTAGTGCCTCACCCTTAACAGGCCACTGGCAGAGGGCAAGTCTAGCGCAGTGTTCGCAGAAATATTTCGTTCAATGTCTTTTAGTATTTACTTAAAAATTATCATAAAATATGGTAAAAGTAAATACTTTTCATGGTGTGTCATGAATATGGTTAGATAGGGATACCCCCTAGTATTGGGTTTAGTATTGTTAAGAGAGTATTCTTATATCTCTCTAGGTCACCTCACGTTTTCTTTAGAATTTCTTCCCATTATTTGCTTGTGTCTTTATGATAGTTTTGGTATCAGAATATGTACCATACGGCAAAAAATTTAATTTTAAGAAACATGAGTTTCCTCTACATTTATCAGAGTGCACATTAAAATACACACTCACATGATAAAGTATATTTTATATATTTCTAATTGGTCCAGTGTCTCTTTCAAGGACATGAACAGGAACACTTAAAAGCCCAAGATTTTGGTTGAACCACATTTTAGGTTACTGCTCATTGGCCATAAAGGCCTACCACTGAAGTCTCATGTATTTCATTTAGTTCAATGCTCTCATTCAAAATAGGAGACTGTCAGCTTTGAATAATAATAAAGGTACCTCAGGATTTTTGGATATAAGTGCCTGCCATAAAGGCTACCTTTGAAAGTTCAGACTTATTACAGCTTCATGTGGCACCAAGAGGCCAAAGAGCTTGAATGTAAGCGCTTCAGAATTGGGGCAAGGTTTTCATCTACCCCGTATTGGCCTTCAAGGCTGCTTTTAGGCCACTCGAGACTACTAAAGACCATCCCTGCCTGATAGATTACTTTCATATCATTGCACTTATTCAAAATAGGTGACCCGTCAGCTTCAAACTATGAGGAACGTACTTCAGGATCGAAAGTACTGGTGCTGTATGATAAACTCTTGGCATCAGGATGCTCACCTATTACTTTGTATGGTATGGCATCTATTTTCGGTTCTTATGAATTATCACAGATGTTAAGAAATTTCTTGGATTGTGTAAAAGGCTGTTGTGCAGTATTGTTAGCTACAATTTAGAAAGTTTGTTCTCGAATATTCCATTGCACAACACCATTAATATTGTCATCTCAGTTCACATTTTGATTTCTCTGAGAGTGTGAATAGAATTCTTTAAAACCATTTTAATACTCTGTTGAAACTATCTGTATCAAGTTTATGTTCACCTCATGATAAGGTTTCTGTGCAAGGTGTGGGATACCTTTCGACTCAGTATTAGCTAATTGAATGATGTGCTTCCATGAGAGTAAATCATTTGAGTGATTTTCTGTCTATGAGTTCTGCCTTACTCTGCATTAGCATTACGTTCATGACTTTTTTACATTCTTGATGCCAGTTTCCTGCTTATAGTTTCTTTGATTAGTAAAATAATCAACACCTAAAGATCAAGTCTACTTTGAAGATGGCAAATAATGGTAAACTTTCTTTCTTGAAAAGTTTGCTGGTTGATTTGAAACTTATTTATAGAAAACCTACTTTCTCTGGGTTAGGTGTAAGTTACTTAAGGTTTGCATCAATTCAGAATAAAGAATGTGTTGTATAGTGTCAGCTGTATATGCTTGAACTTCGGGTGTAAGCATAATGAAGATTTTATAAAATCTCTTTTCAAGGATGTTGGTTTCCCAGCATTCAGTAATACTGGTTCCTGTGTAAACAGATTTCTTACTAAGATGTGCAAGTCTTTCTTCAAAGCATGTGCTGTGCCAAAATTGGAAAAGTATGTAGTTTACCTGGGAACTTAAAAAAAGAGCTATACTCTATGCTGTGCAGATTTTGTTTTTATACGGTTGTAAGTGTTGTCTAAACTAGCTATCTAACAAATATGATCATTATTGATATATAAAGACCTTGTGCCATTGTTTGTCTGTCCTCAGTGCTTATTTCATTGTGGTTTGCATCATACATTAGATCCACAGTGCGATCAGAGCATTGTAGGGTTGAACAGCGTTACGACATGTCCCATTGCATAGGTAAGTGGCTTTTAAAGCCTGGTACTTTTGCTGTAGAGGCTCATGCAGAAAATTGTGGCTCTGACTTTTCAAGTTATGATTTTAAGATAATTGGCTAGGAGAATAATTTGCAACATTTAGAGGTTCATAGAGTCCGTGCATATTTTCAAAACTAAGGTTAGTCAGAAGGATAATGTTGTGATAGCTTTGTTGAATATCTTGGTTTAATTTAAGAGTCTTATATATTATGATTGTGGCTGTTGATTCTTCATATTTTGAATTCTGTATTTTTTTATGTTTTATAGTTTTGTGTAAAAGTTAAAGCACTCCTCTCATATATCTGTATGTAGCCTTTTAAGATTTATGTATCATTAACCATTATTTCACTGAGTTTGGTAAAGTGTGTGAAAGAAGAAAGTTAAGAGTAAATGTGAATAAGAACAAGGTTATTAGGTACAGTAGGGTTGAGGGTCAAGTCAATTGGGAGGTGAGTTTGAATGGAGAAAAATTGGAGGAAGTAAAGTGTTTTAGATATCTGGAAGTGGATCTGGCAGCGGATGGAACCATGGAAGCGGAAGTGGATCATAGGATGGGGGAGGGGGCGAAAATTCTGGGAGCCTTGAAGAATGTGTGGAAGTCGAGAACATTATCTCGGAAAGCAAAAATGAGTATGTTTGAAGGAATAGTGGTTCCAACAATGTTGTATGGTTGCGAGGCGTGGGCTATGGATAGAGTGGTGCGCAGGAGGATGGATGTGCTGGAAATGAGATGTTTGAGGACAATGTGTGGTGTGAGGTGGTTTGATCGAGTAAGTAACGTAAGGGTAAGAGAGATGTGTGGAAATAAAAAGAGCGTGGTTGAGAGAGCAGAAGAGGGTGTTTTGAAATGATAACATATGTTTTAAGGAATAATTCTATTTCAGTAATTTTGTGTGCTTACAAGAGTATTCTCTAATGATGAGATTGGTTCCCGAACCTTCAAACTGATAAAAACAAAAGGGAATTTAAGAAGTATAATAGTCTTGATGATGTATGGATGCAAGGCTTTGACTAAAAATGAGAAGGTGAATGTATCAGAAAGGAAATTGTTTGAGGATGATTTGTAGTATGAGGGTTGATCAAGTAAGAAATGAGAGGGTAAGATAGAGGTGTGAAAATAAGAAGAGTATGGTTGAGAGCTGAAAATGGAGTGCTGAAATTCTTATACATACAGAGAGAATGAGTAAGGAGAGGTTGACAAAGAGGATATACGAGTCGGGTTAAAGGAATAAGAAGAGGGATGGAATTGGAGATGGAAGGGTGGAGTGAAAAAGGTTTTGAGTGCTTGAGGCCTGAACGTGCAGGAGGTGTATGGCATACATAGGTTATATTGAGTTGGAGCGCTGTCATCGCACTAAACCACTGCACATGAAGGGGTTAAAGGATACCACAAAAGGGTCAGTGGGGCTTGGCTATGGATAGTGGGCTGTGGTTTTGGTGCATTACAGCTAGAGAATGAATGTGAGCAAACGAGGCTATTTCTTTATCTGTTCCATGCGCTGCCTTGCTGATGCTGGAAATGGTGAACATGTATGAAAGAATATATTTAGTCATACTTTTTTTCATACGTATTCGCTATTTCCCCTGTAAGTAAGGTAGCATCAGGAACAGAGGACTGCACTTTAGAGGGAAAGTCTTCGCTATGCCCCCTTCTCTGTTCCTTGTTTTGGTAAAGTAAAAACTGAAGGGGAGGATTTTCAGCCCCCCTAGCTCCCACCACTTTTTAGTCGCCTTCCAAGACACGTAGGAATACAGTCTCATCAAGAAACTACACACTTCAGAGTTCGCATTCCCCTGCTAGTGGAAATAATTTTTGCACATCCATGGGCTGCAAGAGCCTGAGTAAGAACAGGCCTTGTTCCTGGAAATATGTCCTACTTTTATTCACCTTCTGTGACTTTTAGATGCATTTAAAGAGGGGTTTCATTATATTTGTATATAATGATAGGAAGCTGTGGTTTGTGTTTGCACCTGCATTCAATATGAGAGGTAGAAACAAAATAGATACAAACACGATTTTGTAGAGAAGAGAGCTTTTTACCACAGAGCCTCCAGAAGTCACCTGGTTTAAAATGGCATGTTGTGATTTATTTGTTAGGAAGTATAACCATGTTCTCAGTTTATTAATTATTTCCATTTCATGCATTATGTATGCTGTGACACTATGGGCTAATTTTTTTTAAAGGCTTTTGGTAAATTTGCATTCATACTTCAGCAATTTATGTTTTCCAATGTCTCCATAATTATCATGTAGTGATAATGTGGTATCGATTATGATCTTCCCACCACAAAGCATTGGTTCCTTGGGTTTCGTGAGTTATCTGTTTGATTTTGTTAAATCTAGATTTATAGTTGTAATTATTATTGGTTAGATGCAGTCAGCTCTCTCAGCGGTGCAGGAGCCTCATGGAATATGCCTCTAGGGATGGGATTTATTTTTTCTATTTTTCTTGACAGGTTTATTTTTCTTTGGCAGTTGAGCTGCACACTTTAAACATTGTTATTGCAAGTGGTAGATTCCTCCAGCCTAACCATAGAATTTGCCACATCAGGACTTCTCTGACCTCATTATCACATACTGCTTGCTACACATTTGAAATGAATGGGAAAGTTTTTATTAATGTAGGGAGATACTTAAATATGTCACTCAGCATTAGATACATCTGGTGTATAACATCATCCTCCCGGTACATTGACTGCCAATCTCCAGATTCCATAATCATTTGAAGAGAATATATTATCTGCCCTCGACACTAACCTTGCCAGTTTTGTGGAAAGAGCCATCTCTAATCAGAGGTATTCACTTATATGTAGGGTGGATAAGTGAAAGTGGAGTCAGGTCAGTCAGTCACAACTGGAGTGATAGATTTTTTTAACTTTTAGAACAAGAGGGCCAATACCATTATGACATCCTATGATGCGCTAATACTCTCCATACTACAATATTGTTCTGTGCTTGCATCACCCTGCAAGGCAGTCAAAACTGGCGAGGAAGGTGTGCAAGATTTCATTTACTGTCTGCATTGACTTTATTGAAAATCAAAATGACTGGAAATGACTTAAAGCACTCTGGAGAGAGAGAATATGTGTGTGCATACACATATATATGCAAATATTATTGTGTATGTGCATGTTTGTAAGTGTATTTTTTACAAACATATACATGCATGCACCTGCATATTGATATGTATATAATGTGTATGTATATGTGCCATTTCATGTGTAGTGGGTTGGCGATGGGAATGGATGAAGGCAGCATGTATGAATATGTACATGTGTATAGATGTATATGTCTGTGTATGTTTATGTTGAAATATGTAGGTATTTATATGTGCGCGTGTGGGCGTTTATGTATATACATGTGTATGTGTGTTGGTTAGGCCATTCTTTCGTCTGTTTCCTTGCGCTACCTCGCTAACGCGGGAGACAGCGACGAAGTATGATAAATGAATATAAAAAATAATGATATATGTGCATGGCTGAGTGATTGTTGATAGTCAGGTAATCAGAAAATGTAATGAACTTCATATCCCCAATTATTTATATTCATTGAATGTCTCTTATCATTTCAGAAAATAAGTTTCCAGTATGCAGTGAGAAGTTAAAGGTAAGATTTTTTTTATTTTTCATTATGTTGATGATGTATAGTGGGAAATATATCTGAAAGTTTGTTGTATAAGCAGTGACTTATTTGTCATGAAAATCTCAACAGAGACATGTTTATGCATTAGGTAAATAGAATTATTTTGCTGTGCATATGAAAAATTGGAGGGTACTGGGACTGTTCATTTTGTTGTTTGGACAAAAGATGAGTGGTGTGAGGAATACTTCTGTGTATGACCATCCTGGCTTCAAATACTTTGGGAGTATTTAAGTATTAACACATTCCACAAAGTAAATCAGTCTTTAGGGCTTGTTGGCTCTTGGTCTGTAGGGTATCAGTACAGGAAGATGCTGAAAGTCCAGTCCTCATTTTTGCTAACCCTCACATCATGAATTCTTTTTCCCCCTGTACAGGAGAGAGGTTTATGCAGAACTCCTTGCAGATACTGTTGTGTTTGTGGATCTGTGTTTATCCACGTCAGATGCTCCCCTTGTACACATCGTAGAACACTTTTTCTTTTACATCCTCATTGTAGCACATTTTCCTTTACATTTTTTTACACACTGTGCTATACTCTATTCCCTTTGCTCCATATCTTGCCTTTTATTTCATATTAGATCATTTCAGACCTTGTACTCCATCACCCTCTTTCACAACTTTCCTTGGGATCCACCTCACCACTCCTGAGATGTGACCTTTTGTAGTCATTGCTTGCATAGCCATACATGTATCATATTGCTGTACTGTCAGTGTTCCATCATTTGCTTCATTAATCACACCCTTCGTAACTGACCTTACTGGAAACATGTCACACATCCACAGGCTTTAATCTCACAACATAAAAGACTTTTATCTCTACCCATATAGCCATTTTTATTTTGAATTGACGCTTCATTACATCTATGTGAAATTCACATTATTAGTCAAACATGCTATATAGCTTAGGCTAAAGGTAAAACCCAGACACCCACTGACAAGAATTCCTTTTTTGACAATAACATCTACTGTCTTGACTTGTTCACAGATAGTCTTTCATTATTCTTATTTATGGCCTTAGAGTTTACTTATCAGAACTTTGTTACCTCAACATACATTCCCTTATTCTTGCTAAACATTATTATATCCAAATTTTGAATTCTTTGCAACATCTTATTCTTAACATCCACTATTGATAAAGAGACTGACTCCCCTGTCGTAATCATAATCTTCTACCGTATTCAGCATTGCATTTGTACATGCTTTTCTTGTTTAATCCTGTCTTGATTGCTTGGAACTGATTTCTCAGCTTATTATTAGAGGTATTATCTATGTAAGACATCATTAACTGGTATTCCCTTTCAGCAGTCTTATATACATTGCTGCCTCTTGAGTTATTTATTAGTCATAAATTCTAGGTTTCATAGTAGTGAATACATTCAGTTGCCATGATTCTATAAAGCTTGAAATTTTAACTATGATATATTTGTGAAAGTAGTCATTTGGTTAACCTGGTTGAATCCTATGAATTTCCTTAGATTGTATGTAACATAGAGTTTGATAAGAGCAGGCCTCATTATGTTAAAGGATGATTATTTATATCTTTTTTCCCGAAAGCATGTTTTGACCACTTTGTCGTAAAACATTATCAGTAACTTGTGTGTTTTACTAACCTTTTACCAACTAATTCATAAGAACCATTTCTTTCCATATTTCAGCCATCTTTGATGTGATTACCTTAATACTCACCTATTACCACTCTTCCTTCAGAAAAATGTCTTACTTCATACTCTGAGTAAGCACCTACTGTTGCATTTACAGCTACATATCATGATTTTTCTTTTTGGTATGGTGGCATAAAAATTGATCTCATGTAATCACTCCATTGATATACTACCTTCATTCTTTACTGCTTAGTTTTGGCAGTGGAAGCACTTGTGTACCCCTGTACAATGTTATATGAAGTTAAGTAATTTTAATGATCTTTGATCATCCTTATCATTTACCCTATCAGATATATCCATTGCCATGCACTAATTTACATGACTTCTATATTGATAACCCTCTCGTACATATATATTGGTTCTCAGTGAATGTAGGTTTGCGGCAGGGGTGTGTGATGTCTCCATGGTTGTTTAATTTGTTTATGGATGGGGTTGTAAGGGAGGTAAATGCAAGAGTCCTGGAAAGAGGGGCAAGTATGAAGTCTGTTGGGGATGAGAGAGCTTGGGAAGTGAGTCAGTTGTTGTTCGCTGATGATACAGCGCTGGTGGCTGATTCATGTGAGAAACTGCAGAAGCTGGTGACTGAGTTTGGTAAAGTGTGTGGAAGAAGAAAGTTGAGAGTAAATGTGAATAAGAGCAAGGTTATTAGGTACAGTAGGGGTGAGGGTCAAGTCAATTGGGAGGTGAGTTTGAATGGAGAAAAACTGGAGGAAGTGAAGTGTTTTAGATATCTGGGAGTGGATCTGTCAGCGGATGGAACCATGGAAGCGGAAGTGGATCATAGGGTGGGGGAGGGGGCGAAAATTTTGGGAGCCTTGAAAAATGTGTGGAAGTCGAGAACATTATCTCGGAAAGCGAAAATGGGTATGTTTGAGGGAATAGTGGTTCCAACAATGTTGTATGGTTGCGAGGCGTGGGCTATGGATAGAGATGTGCGCAGGAGGATGGATGTGCTGGAAATGAGATGTTTGAGGACAATGTGTGGTGTGAGGTGGTTTGATCGAGTAAGTAACGTAAGGGTAAGAGAGATGTGTGGAAATAAAAAGAGCGTGGTTGAGAGAGCAGAAGAGGGTGTTTTGAAATGGTTTGGGCACATGGAGAGAATGAGTGAGGAGAGATTGACCAAGAGGATATATGTGTCGGAGGTGGAGGGAACGAGGAGAAGAGGGAGACCAAATTGGAGGTGGAAAGATGGAGTGAAAAAGATTTTGTGTGATCGGGGCCTGAACATGCAGGAGGGTGAAAGGAGGGCAAGGAATAGAGTGAATTGGAGTCATGTGGTATACAGGGGTTGACGTGCTGTCAGTGGATTGAATCAAGGCATGTGAAGCGTCTGGGGTAAACCATGGAAAGCTGTGTAGGTATGTATATTTGCGTGTGTGGACGTGTGTATGTACATGTGTATGGGGGGGGGGGGGTTGGGCCATTTCTTTCGTCTGTTTCCTTGCGCTACCTCGCAAACGCGGGAGACAGCGACAAAGTATAAAAAAAAAAAAAAAAAAAAAAAAAAAAAAAACATATATATCTTACCATACACTAGTTCATATCACATTATTCCTTTATAAACACAGTTGCTTCTCCTTCCTTAGCTAAGCAGTTGTAGGAACTAATGAATAATGGCTTTATTTGCACATATCCATTCTTCTAGCTATCATGTGTAATGCATCAAAACCAGAGCCTTGCACCTAAAGGCTAACCTCACAGAATATTTCATTGTTTACTTAACCACTTCACATTCTCAGGTTCATCCCATTAACAGCTTGGCATTCTTGATGTTGATTCATTTCATTCCATCCCATTTGTGCATTTTACCCTCCTTAATGTTTGGTTATTGATATTGTAAAGCTTCTTTCACTTGACCCTTGGTCTCTCTCTGTCTCCCTCCACTTCTGACATTTCTTTATCAGTCGTGAAGTTGTGCTGTGCATGCCATCTCTCTCAGTCACCACTCTTTCATTCATCTTAAAAGGTGTACCTCTTTGGTATACCTCTTTAATTCGAGCACCCTCGTTCCTGGTAACTTTAGTTGTCTTTATTGATTTGACTATTTTCGTTGTTTTTTAACATCTGATTCACCTCATGTTGATGGCATTGGAATTAAGAAAGGTTTTGGAATGATAGGATAAGTTCGAACATTGCAGATTATGTATACATATTGTATTAGATCATGAGAACATTGTTAAGGAAGAAGAGAACAGATACTGAAATGAAATAATTTACATGTAGTGGGACATTGTTTTGTCATATCTACATCTGTTTTTCTGTATGTCTGTGGATACATTCTTGTACTTGATACTTCATACTTGTACCATAGGTATACCATGTAGATTTGATGAACTGCTTAGAATTGGGGGCAAGTAGTTGCAGAATTCACATTTGTTTGGAAAAATAGATCTTTTTGCAAATGCTTTAACTCAGGATTATCGAATGATAGGAATTTCAAATATATAACATATGAATGTATTTGGCAGAGACAAATATCATGTAATGCAGATTTTTTTGATAGTGATTTTTTTCATTAACAACTTGTGGCAGGACATTTGGAAATGCAAGTGCCAATTATTTCACCATACTTGAAATGATTGTTACATTGCTGTTTACTGTTACATCAAACTGATCTTCAGCATCTGCAACTTTCCTCAGAGTGATTGCCTTTCACGACAAGAGCTGGAATCTGTTCAGCCTCTAATGGGTAAACTGGAGGATGTTCTGCTCCCTGCATTGCATCGGCAGGCTGGGCTCTATCAATGTGGAGATTCTTCACTCAGATATCTGTTGGTGTCTGAAATTCAAGAGGTGTTACTTCAGAAAGATTCATCTCTGGTAGGTCCTTAACGTCTTAGTTGTTCCAATAGTTTTTTCTATTCATGCATATACTTTCTGTATGTGTTACTCTGTAATTTGTTTTTGTTTTTATTGGTTGTCCCCAGAAAAAGCTTCTTGCACTTTTTTCAGGTTTCTTTTTTGATATGTATTGAGATGGCGTATGCAAAGAATTATGCCAAAAAAATCATCATTACAATGTTTTGGAGTTGATATAATATACTTCTGAATATTTAAAATCTCTTTTGTTAGTCTAGTTATCTCACGTTAGACACAGTTGCTTGTGGCTGGGACAGCATTAGTATTTAGCAAAGGAATGTTATGCCCATTGCTAAAGGGAAGATGAGAGAGAAAAATAGGTAAGAGGAAATGAAAATAGTATTTCTTTTGACTCATTAACTGTTAAGCACAGTGTTGGTCTTACAGTGAATGTTTGGTTTCACAAATGAACCTAGGTTTTATTCCTAATAGTCTCAAGTTCTATGTTTCACTACATTAAGATATCAATGCGCTAGTGTGTTTCATCTAGAAATGACATGTTGTCACTTGAGGAGTATTTTGATTGGGGAGTCGAGGTACGTTACTTGCAATACTTTCCCTCTAAGGTCTGATCAAAGAATGTTACATTCTTATGATGAAGTTTTCAAATGAAAAATGGTCTGTGAACATTTAGATAACCTTTAGAATGTATATTTTTTCATTTCACATGTCTGTGCAGGAAGGTTTCTTTCACTTCACTGAGCAAATGGAAAGAACTTTATTATAAGTAAAAGAAAAGTATGTTTCTCTGCATTTTGATACAACAAAAGATAGGTATTATTTAAGGTATATCAGTGATTATTGGTACATGACTGTTTTACAGGATATTTGATTGAAAACTGCAATTGGTGAACTGTAATGGCTTGTCATTATGCTTCCAAAATTTCTTAGCTTACCTATAGTTTTACTCCTGTACTAGGTGTAACTTTATCCAGTAGCATAGGCATAATGTGAACATCTGAAAACCACCTTAAGCAAGAAGTAAATTCATTATCATTATTGTATGTTTATATTTTTTTATTAGTTCCCAAAACACATTGTCCACCAAAGGACACCAGTTTACAGCCAGTGGAACACAATTGAGTGATTTTATGAAGTAGTACTGATTTCTAGCTAGGAGAACGGGGCATCCCTTATGAGATAGGCATGTGCAGGAGTTGAATATGTGATCTGAAGCTTATTCATAGATTGTAGTACAGTTTGGAGATCTCTCGTCTAAATTCCTTGGGACTGAGCAGTTTTCGATGTATCATATGGGTTATATATATATATATATATATATATATATATATATATATATATATATATATATATGTATATATATATATATTAGTCTTTCCAGTGAGGTTTTTCAGATTCTAAAAGTTAAAAGATTTTTGTAATATATATAAATGAATATATATATATATATATATATATATATATATATATATGTAAGTGATGTAGTGTACATTTATTAATGTTTCCCATAATTTTTCCCTGTCTCATTTTCCAACAAGTATAATTTTAAGGTAGTATTTGATGATTATAGATGTAGTGAAGTGCTCAGGTTGGCATCAGCCTTTTCACATTGTTTCTTCACTTCGCATATATTCAGGTTACCAGCATCATAGTACTCCCTCAGCTTCACTATGCTCATCACTGTCCCATTATTAGAGGAAGAGTAAGGGCAGAAATCATAGAAGTAATTGAGAAGAGCATGGAACACCTTTTGCCTTGAATTTACTATTCAGAAACTCATTTGCCATTTCAGCGGGAATCTTAAATGGATGGGCATATCAATTTTGGATGTTGTCAGACTGAATAACTGGGCTGGAAATCTTGTGCCTTAACTGTAAACTTATAGAAAGGCTTGTATCTCAAATATTAAGGCATCAGTTAGTGAACTGGCATCGTTAATCCTTATCCTCAGCAAAGGAAAGTCTCCAGACTGTAAATATCTGGTTTCTTAGTTTTTATCATTTTACATTGAAGACTGATTTTGCTTAGGTTTGGTTGAGCAAGTAGCATCCACAAATTGATTACCTGGATTACATGTCTTGGGTCCTTGGGTCAATGTATCAGGCTTGGAGAAGAAGAAAAAAAATGAAAAGAAAGAAGCTTGTTGGTTAGCCAAGGGTATACTATGTTGAATCACCGTACCCAGATAGAGATGGCAGCAGGGGTGCTGATATTAGTGGTTGAACCACAAAGGATTGAAAGTGAATTACGAAATTATTGATGAGTGGTTTTTAACTCTAGATATTTATCTCCGGATGTGCTGCTTAATCTAACGCCACTGGGTCTGTTTGAGCATCATTTACTTACCTAGAAAAGTTTTTCATCATTACAGAACCATGTTTCTAATAGCTTTATGTTAACAGATTTACCTTTGTGGGTGATATGTAATGGAGGAAACACTTAACATTAATTTTTGTCGACAAGAATAGGATAGAAAGATATTTTACTTTTGAAAGAAACTGCTAAGTTGTAACTTTTAAGTTTTGATGGAGATGGTATATGATGCATCTTTTTTGTATAGATGTTATTGAATTTCTTTTTTCAGAAACCTTCACACATCACTGAGGGCATCCATTCCCTGGGCAAGTTGACAGAATTGAATAGTCATTGGGGTCTTGAGGCTGTCAGAGGAGGGGAGAATGAACTACTAGGCATATCTTTGTCTTCACAGCCAACTTACATTTTATGCCATATCACTGCAGCCATTTACTCATTCATCTATTTAGCGATGGGTGTTATTACAGGTAGGTGTGACATTTTCATTCAAGCAAATAAGGTAATATTTGAACTCCCCAGTTTGAATCCAGTTTGCTTCTTTTTCAGATGAGGGTTTTCGATACATAAGGTATCTTGAATATACTTATTACCTAAGAATTATTTTAGAATGTTATATGATGAATTATGGTGTAAGAGGGCACTGTGCCTACAGTAATCTGATTATGTATTTAAACAATCTTACACAATTACTTATAGAACTCCAGTACCCATTTTATGGGGTTCTTGGAGCTTAAAAGCTTCACTCTATGCAGGAGCAGCTAAATGAAAGACTTGGAGTGAAAAAGGCCCTCACAAAACTGAACTCCTTTCCATCCATTGATGATGATATACCGTCTTCAGAGATTACTTCTCATTTACAGTGTATCAACTTCAACCTTTGATTTGGGCAGTGTGGAATTGATGGTATAGTGTTGGGGAACAAGATCCCTGGTGTAAATGAAAATATGGAAGAACTCTCTTGGTGTTTATGGACCTGGTAATGAGAGAAGTTTGGAAAAGTGGTGAGCATTTTTCAAGAGCTGAGTGAGTGCATCACTAATTTTCATGTGAGAAATTGAGTAATAGTGTTGGGTAATTTGAATGCTGTGAGATATTATGGGGCATGAGGTACATAGTGTTTGTGAATGAAAATGGTGAATCATTTGTGGAGTTGTCTGTTGTAAAAGGAATTATGATTGAGATAGCTGGATTTATGGACATACATAAGTGAGTATTCATGTGTGTTAGGGTTGACTGGTAAGCAGGCATTAATGTATTATTTTCTCAATAATGGATGTGCAAATTTCTAATTTTGGATGTAAATGTGTTGAGAGGGGTAGCTGTAGAGATGCCTGATCATTTCCTGATGAAGATGAGGGTGAAGTTTGCAAAGACTTCAGGAAAAGAGGAAATGATATGGATGGGAAGAAGTATGGTGAAAGTGATTGAGCTTGGAAGAGCCTTGTGTGAGAAGATAGAGAGAGAGAGAGAGAGAGATTAGGTGAAGAACAGCAAAATGTGAAAGTAAACTAGCTAGGGGAGTGGTTAAGGAATGCGAAGTATACAGGGTCGCAGTGCTTATGTGTGTGAGAGAAGTTTGTGATATATGGAAGTTGGGATATAGGCATATGAGAAAGGGTAAGAAAGTAGTGGGATGAGGAACTAAAGCTTTTAGTGAAAGAGGAAAGAGAGTTGTATGGGTTTTATCTGCAGTGAAGGACTGCAAGTGATTAAGAGATGTACGAAAGGTCAAGAGGTAGGTGGAGGGCTAAAAAAAGAAGCAGTTCAAGTTGGGGTGAGAGAGCCTCAGTAGACTTCAGGAAGAATAAGAAAATGTTTTAAAAATAGGTGAATGCTGTCAGGAGAACAAATGGGAGCAGATGGGATAATGGTAACAGGCAAAGAGGAGATGGAGTGAGAATTTTAAGGAGCTGATGATAGGGTGGCAGGTGCGGGGTTTGGGATGTAAAGGTATGTAAAACGAGAGAGTCATGGCTGGTGGTTTGGTGAAAAAGTGGAGGTCATGAATGCCTTACTAAAGCTAACTGGTTACCAAACCTTAAATAGAAATGAAAAGCTTATTCCTGTCTCACACGTCAGCAACCTCTACGCCCTGACCCCCCCATCCCCAACAATAACAAACAAAACACATACATACTGACATGGCTCAACAAGCATTAAACAACCACCCTCTCTACTCAGTCTTAAACACCACCAAACCATACTTACACCCACCTGAAATGACAATCTCCAGACATATATGAATCACACTCTCATGTCTGCACTCAAGACATCACCCCTCCCTGTAACACTACAAACACTGATTCATCATATCCCTAGAGCCTTCATGCCTATGATACAGCTATCGCAAGGAAGACAGTGAACACTAACTGCTCATTTACGCTCTCCCCACATAGATGTGCATACATCATTACCGTATATGATTTGTGGTTTAGCAGGGTGGATATGGCTGGTTTCCTGAGTGCTGTGGGATCCCCATGAAGAAAGAAGGGACTCCTGGGGTGGGAAATGATTATGCATGTAACTTATATGAGATCACCAAGGTTAAGGCATTCAGTTTTCCTTGCCATCTCACCTGTCATAAAACAAATGCACGAGTTTAGTTTTTGATCAAATTTTATCCATAGGGTTCGGGGACAAGAAATACTACCCATGTATCTCCCGTCAGTTGGGAATCTTCCCTTTGTGGATCACTTTCAAAAAGAAGGAACAGAGGAAAGAACCAAATGAGGATTTTTTTTATCTTCTAAGGCTCCGTCATCTCTTGTGGATACTACCATGCTCGTGGGAAATATCGAATGTGTGAAAATTATAAGCATAATGAGAACTTTCTAAAGCTGCCTAAAGTGGTGCAGTAAGGATTTTACTGGAGTAGGTGTGAAAGAGGGTATTGTGGATTTTCATTCTACTTGAGTGTGCTGTCTATATACCACCATCTATCTAAGAGAATAATCATTTGTATTAATAGTGGTACATGTAGAAATGTATCAAAAACCATGGTTTCTAGATCTATGGGCTGTTGCTTCGGAAATTTGATTGAACAAAGGAATAGCAAAACAGCTTGTTCCCAGACTGAGCTGTCAGGCAACAGTGCCTCAAAAACCATTGTGAGTTATACTGCAGAATTTCTTGCATTAGAATGCTGGATACACAGAAGCATAATTCTACACATATATTTCTGATGGTTTGTGGGTAGGCAGCCAACAACAAGGGAGGTTTATTACCAGTACTACCCACCTAGGTATCAGGAAGGTTAGTGACATCTGCAAAGTGAACCTGCACTTTAGTGGTTGTCAAGTTGCACTCCTCTGACCCAGGTAGCTGTCTTTTCTTTCTGCCTCACTAACATGTGAACTACTAGCATTGTGTCCACAAACATACAATCTCTCCTTGTCTTATGTAATACTTGATGACACTTCGTAACTCTAGATTTTCCTGCAGTGAGCAGTGTGTGCAAGGCCTACCTTTTGGTAAAATGATAGGAGCAGGAGATTGAAGTACTAGGTAGGAACATTTAGGCAGGATTATTAGGTAGAAGTAGTAGGTAAGAGCATTAGTTAGGAACAATAGGTAGGAGCTACTGCAAACACTGTGCTGCACTTGCCATCAGCCAGTGGCTTGTTAAGGGTGAGTTACTAAGGGCTAAGAAGCGGCATTGGAGTTCTTCAGTTACTGAGACTGTTGCCGTGGCCACCCCTTTGAGGGAGTTCCTGTTGAAGCAGGCATCAGAGATATAGATAGATAGATAGTTTGTCAGTTAACCGAGTTAAATAGGATGAATTTAACCATTGGAATAGTGGAATAGTAAAAGATGAGCTGTAGTTTTAAGATGTAGGTGATATTGATTTAGATAAGTTTGCAGAAGATGAAATATGAATTAATGGTAATTTATGCAATGTTTTTCTTTTCCAGTTATTTTTACAGCTTGGCTTGCATTCTACTGTGTCCGATATCACAAGCGGAAAGCAGAGGAAGAAAAACAACAGGTAAATATGCATATTTACTTTTATTGTGTTCACACAGAGAATGAAACATGTACACAGATCAAACCCCACAAATGCCAAAGAAATGCCTTCCAGTAATCCATGGTAATCCACAAATAGTTAAACATCAGCATCACAATCTGCTTTCCTGAAGCTGAGGGTTTTACATAGGTGTCATAAATATTTCTCTTGAGAGCAGCTATTTCTTATCTTCAAGTTTTAATTGCCTTCGTATGGAGTACTGCTCACATTTCTGGGCTGGTTTGTCCTCCACTATTAACTGAAGTACAATCAGAAGCTTTCTGTCTCATTAATTCTCTTGACATCACCTTTATTCAACCATCCCTTTTTGTACACTTTGATCTGCTACTTTTTCTTTATTCCGTGGGTATTATTTTGGCCTCTCTTCTCATGAGCTGTCTGTTTGCCCACACTCCAAAGGCTTTTCTCAAGGCTCACATTTGGGTGTTGCTTCCCCCTTTTATGTGTGGAGACCAGCCAGTCGAGGATTGAATGTTATATCTCCTTCTACCCTAGAATAGCTAAGCTGTGGAATTCTCTTCCTCTTTTTATCATTCCTTCTATATCCTGGGATTTTCAAGAGTCAGGTCTACAAATGCCTGCAGAGCCCAGATTAATTTGTGCTTTTTATTTCTCTCACTTCTATCTTTCACTCAGCATGGCCTTTGATTGGGGCATGTTATGCCCATTTCATGTCAGTTACTGTTACAAAGAAATGGAGGAATGTCACTGCTATTACTTTTAGAGAAGATGCAGTGTAAACAGCCTTACTCACACTATCAGGAATGATAAAGAATCCATCAGTGTCATGTATGATATAGAAATTTTTGAAATTTATTGATACAGAATTGAAAAAATTTAATTTTGCAAATGTTTTGAGCATTGCAGTTGGGATGTTGACAGTAAGAACATGTGGAGATTATCAACTTTTGAAATGAGCACAGCTTTTGCTGAAAATGTAGAAAAGGGTATAACTATGGGATTTTCATTCTTTTTTTTTTTTTTTTTGAAAATTTTCAAGTAAATATGTTTATTTTCAGAATCTTTTTAAAAGCTCAAAGTTTTAAGTCTATACCAAGGTTGCTTTGCATTATTCCCCTTTTATGATATGATGTGAAGTGTCATGATAAGAGGTAAGGTTGACAGGAAAATTAGAACATATCTTTTATTGATAGACTCGAAGAGAATTTTTTTCCCCTTTCCATATATTCCCTTTTCATGAAAATGGATGTGAGCAATTGTGGCTTTTCTTTGTATGTTCTTAGCCTTGCCTTGCTAACACGGGACACATCAATCAGTTTTAAAAAATATTTTGTCATAACTAAAATGTTTGTGTGTAGTACTATGATTACTGGTGGGCATTTTCCTTCTAGGTCTTGACAGAGATTTTGCTAAAACTCGAAATGCACCCGTTAAAGCAATTAAAGAGTCATATTCAGATTTACATTGTACACCTATCTACCTATATTTCTAATGCCACTGGTTCTCTCTGGGATCTTCATGAAGAGGGTGGCCATGGCAAAAGTGTCTCCATAACTGGTGAACCTTATTACTGCCCTTTTAGCTTTTCGTGCGTTACCCGTAAAAGGCCACTGGCAGAGGGCAATTATAGCTCAGTGTTTGTAGAGGCTCCTACTTAATTATCTTATTGACTATTACTACCTTATGTTCCAACCTACATCTATTTTTACCTAATATTCCTGCCTAATGTTCCTGCCACCTACTCCCATCTATTACTACTACCATTTTGCCGAAAGTTAGTGCTCGTGTATAGTGCTCACTGCCGGAAAGTCTACGAGTTATGAAGAAATAAGTTGTCCGTCTATTGTGAAGTAATGTATCTGAAGATTTGTCAACAAATTTTTTATTTTATCCATTCCTTCAAAGTTTCCTTATGCAAGTTCATGAGTTGAATGCGGATTTTGGTCTTACTTTCAACTAATATGATTCTTCATTTTTAGTTTTCTTGGTTTGGTTTGGTAGGTAGCCCAGAATTTGAAAGATGTTAAGTACCTGCTGTATTCTCATGTCTTGTAGATAGTTACCATTATATAGCTGGAGAATGCTGGTAATTTTAGTTGTATGAAGATATAGTATCTACTTTAGTGTACTCGTCTCCCTTTCCATTTTATTATTTCTGGTCTCATGAGTGCTTTCTAGTACAGATAGTGTTACATGAATATTTATGTACTAACAAGGCTTGAAGATTGCCTGCAACTAATGTTTCCCCTTTCTGGTAATTATACCTGATCTGGCTTTTGTGCTCTAAACTTGCTGAGATAACTGGCTGCCTTTCAGTGTATTTACATCTAATTTTTTTTTTTTTCTAGGGCCTCAGTTGACATTCCAACTTGAAATGGGTTTCTTATTGTTAAGAATGGTATTGGAGTGGTTTGGGTTTGACTGCTATAATAAGTCACAGTGTACTGTAAGTCAACATGTACTGCACACTTTAACCCTTTATCTCAGCTGTCTCTTCAGTGAAACCAATTTTCTGAAATGGGTATTCTGCTTATGTATGAAATTTTTGTATAAGTGTTTTTTAACTTTTTCAGTGTAATGTTAAATGTTTTTTTTTTTTTTCCCATGTGTTTCAGGTTTACGAGTTAATAGAACAAATTTTAGAGGTCTTAGGAGGAGTTGGTGGTCCTGGAGGAAAAGATTATGTTGCAGTTAATCATGTACGAGACTCCCTCATCAGCCCAAGAGACCGTCGAACGAAGAAGAACTTGTGGGAAAATGCTGTGCAGTTCATTGACCAGTATGAGTCTAGGGTGCGTTTTTGATGTATTTCAATAGATTTTTTTATGATGAGAGGAATGCTGAAGGGGCCATAATTTGAAATTGATAGAGGTGGTATAGTTTGTTAAGTAATATACAGAAGAAACCTAGATAAATGGCTGTGATTAGGGCATTCGTTTGCCCATGTCATTGCAGCTTACACTGAAAATAAAGCTGACTTCCATATTAGTTTGTTTACTATATTTATCTCATTATTTACCATATTTTATTTATATTTCCGGTAATATTAATTTGACAGGATTTACTGTTAGTCCATCACTTTCAGATGAATGTAAAAATTTTTTTTATTCATTTGAGTGTCTGGGGAGGAGGGCTCCTGCCTTTCCTATTTGTTTATTAACTGTATTTATTGTAGCTCTCATTGTTTACTATGTTTTATTTATTGTTCTCATTATCGTAGTTTCATAGTCTTTTAATGCATTGAATCACTCTTAGTCCAAACCTAACCTGAGCTTTGTAGAAGTGAATTTTGGATAGCACTTGGTAAATAATGAACATGCGAATTCAGCGTAAGTGAGGGACACCTTCATATCAATGTCCAGTGCCCATAAAACAGTTTTATTGTTGTCATAACCTCATCCTGTTGTAGATACGACGTGAAATCCAGAATGTTGGGGGAGAAGATTGTGAGGTTTGGCGTTGGGCTTCTGGTGTGCCACATTCACCAAGCAACTCACCAGGAGCCGATGGCAGTGTGAGACGTCCCCCTGCCAAGATGTGGCAGGGACCAGCCTTTGATACTCATGGACCACATAATGTTCCCAATGTTTCTCTTACCTCTTGCCTCAAAATTAGGAATATGTTCGACTGTGATGTGTAAGTATAGTTTACTTCTTGACCTTTCTATGATTACTAAGTTGATTTAGAAATAGTTTTCCCAAATGTCTTCAAGGAAATATGAGAACTCAGAATACATTAATTCATTGTTTATATGGTCTAAATTGTTTTTTACTCTTTTTCCAAGATGTGGAAGTACTGTATGTGCTAGTACAAAGTAGGATTTAGGTTAGTATTTCTACAGAGAAGAACTTTTAGAAGTAGGTGTTCACATGATATTACCCCTTGAAAAGAAATGCTTTTCATATTTTGACCTTTCTGAACAATATACCAAGTGCATAAAGATGATACAATATTGTCATCTCCAAAGTGATTAATGTCACCTTACAACAAACTAAGAGTTGAAAAATGTGGTCATTAGATATGTGTTGATTTGCTGCTCATACTATCTGATTTTGCTTGCAAGATTTCTTTTTACCAAATTTCCAGAGAGTTTGGTGATAGTTGGCCCTCACGAATCCAAGACAGCATACTAGAAAAATGTGAAGGGATTAGCATTGTCCATGTAGCAGTAGATCGAAGTTCACGAGAGGGCTGTGTTTACCTCAAGTGTGCCTCACTGTCAGAGGCAGGTAGAGCGTTTAGAGCGCTACATGGCTGGTGGTATGACGGTAAGTTTTCTTTTTTTTTTTTTACCTTAGTTTTGAGAGTAGTTATTACTTTTGTGGATTTCTTTTATTCACATTGAAATGTAGGGAACTCCCAAGTAACAATGTCTCATAGAGTGATTCTTTGTCAGTTATAACATTCAAGAATAATAATGCATGATCTGTGAGGATTTAGAAAAAAAATAACAATTTTTTCCATCCAAAATATTGCAAGATATTTTTTGACTTAAGCATTTTAACATGATGTCATAGCCTAACTACTGTTCCCCATTCAGAATCTTGTCCTGTGGATGTCCCTTACCAGGTTTACTCGATGTTTATATCCGTGGTATTTCAGGATTCACTATGGACCCATTGTCTTTAAGTAAGAGCACTATCTGGGGAATATGGGCCACTCTTTCATCTGTTTCCTTGCGCTACCTCGCTAACACGGGAGACAGCGACAAAGTAAAATGAAAAATAAAAAATAATAATAATGGGGAAAGTGGTAGAGGTCCTTCCCTTCCTTTGAGTTATGCAGTGTACAATGAACTTCTCAGTAATGATGATATATAAATATAGAAACCCTACCTTCCTTGTATTTAACTTTATAAAAGGGGAAACAGAAGAAGGGGTCATGCGGGGAGTGCATGGTGGGGTAGTGAGTGGTGGGATGAAGAATAAAGATTATTTATGAATGAGAAGAGAGAGGCTTTTAGACAATTTTTGCAGAGAAGTAGTGCAAATGAATGGGAAATGTATAAAAGAAAGCGGCAGGAGATCGAAAGGTGCAAGAGGTGAAAAAGAGGGCAAATAAGTGTTAGGGTGAGAGAATATCATTAAACTTAAGGGAGGATAAAAAGATGTTTTGGAAGGAGGTAAATAAAGTGTGTAAGACAAGAGAACAAATGAGAACATCGGTGAAGGGGGCTAATGGGGAGGTAATAACAAGTAGTGGTGAAGTGAGAAGGAGATGGAGTGAGTATTTTGAAGGTTTGTCAAATGTGTTGGATGACAGAGTGGCAGATATAGGGTGTTTTGGTCGAGTTGATGTGCAAAGTTAGAGGGTCATGGAGAATGGTTTGGTAAACAGAGAAGAGGTAGTGAAAGCTTTGTGGAAGATGAAATCTGGCAAGGCAGCTGGTTTGGATGGTATTGCAGTGGAATTTATTAAAAAAGGGGATGACTGTGTTATTGATTGGTTGGTAAGGATATTCACTGTATGTATGGTTCATGGTGAAGTGCCTGAGGATTGGCAAAATGCATGCATAGTGCCAGTTTACAAAGGCAAAGGGGATAAAGATGAGTGTTCAAATTACAGAGGTATAAGTTTGTTGAGTATTCCTAGGAAATCATATGGGAGGATATTGATTGAGAGGGTAAAGGCACGTACAGAGAATCAGATTGGGGAAGAGTAGTGTGGTTTCAGAAGTGGTAGATGTGTGGATCAGGTGTTTGCTTTGAAGAATGTATGTGAGAAATACTTAGAAAAACAGATGAATTTGAATGTAGCATTTATGTATCTGGGGAAGGCATATGATAGGGTTGATAGAAATGCTTTGTGTAAGGTATTAAGAGTATATGGTGTGGGAGGTAAATTGCTAGAAGCAGTGAAAAGTTTTTATCAGGGATGTAAGGCATGTGTGCGTGTAGGAAGAGAGGAAAGTGATTGGTTCCCAGTGAATGTCGGTTTGCGGCAGGGATGTGTTATGTCTCCATGGTTGTTTAACTTCTTTGTGGATGGGGTTGTTAGGGAGGTAAATGCAAGAGTTTTGGAGAGAGGGGCAAGTATGCAGTCTGTTCTGGATGAGAGGGCTTGGGAATTGAGTCAGTTGTTGTTTGCTGATGATACAATGCTGGTGGCTGATTCGAGTGAGAAACTGCAGAAGATGGTGACTGAGTTTGGTAAAAAGTGTGAAAGAAGAAAGCTGAGAGTAAATGTGAATAAGAGCAAGGTTATTAGATTTGGTATGGTTTAGGGACAAGTTAATTTGGAGGTAAGATTGAATGGAGAAAAACTGGAGGAAGTGAAGTGTTTTAGATATCTGGGAGTGGATTTAGCAGCGGATGGAACCATGGAAGCAGAAGTGAGTCACAGGGTGGGGGAGGGGGCAAAGGTTCTGGGTGCGTTGAAGAATGAGTGGAAGGCGAGAACGTTATCTCGAAGAGCAAAAATGGGTATGTTTGAAGGAATAGTGGTTCCAGCGATTTTATATGGTTGCGAGGCATGGGCTATAGGTAGGGTTAGGTGGAGGAGGGTGGATGTGTTGGAAATGAAATGTTTGAGGACAGTATGTGGTGTGAGGTGGTTTGATCGAGTAAGTAATGAAAGGGTAAGAGAGATGTGTGGTAATAAAATGAGTGTGGTTGAGAGAGAGCAGAAGAGGGTGTGTTGAAATGGTTTGGTCACATGGAGAGAATGATTGAGGAAAGATTGACAAAGAGGATATATGTGTCAGAGGTAGAGGGAACGAGAAGTGGGAGACCAAATTGGAGGTGTATTAATGCACTGAAACCAGAGCCCTATCTACGGCCAGGTCCAATGGACCTTTCTATGGTTTCTCTCAACCACAGAAAAGTCTAAGTGGCCTAGTTATGGATAGTAAAGGTATGGTTTCAGTGCATTATACATGACATCTAGAGAGTGAATGTTTGTGAATGAGGCCATTTATTCATCTGTTCCTGGTGCTTTCTCATCATACCTGTAAATGGCTAATAATGTGTGAAGAAAGACCATAGATTTTGTTGTCAAACTAAATAATTACAATATTTGTAATCTTCTCAGACCTTGTAATAGTAAAAAAAAATGTCACTTCAAACAGCTGACCATGTATAATTCATGTTTTTTGTTTTTGTTTTTGCTTTGCTTTGGGAAACTTGGAATTTCCAATATCAAAAGAGGGATTTCATCCAAGTAGTCCATTTAGGTAGAGTATTACCAATTTAACTGTTAGCAGGTTTAGTTGGACATTAAAAACAAAAGAAAATAGATATCTTTTATGTGAATAGTTAATTTCTAGTTCTTTTGTCCCTCAAAGACACACATCATCACCATATCTTTTGACCTTTTGTCCCACCTCGTTGATGTGGCTAGTTTCCAGAGCACTGCAGGAACCCTATAGAATAGGTCCCTCTGCAGGAAAGTAAGGTTTTATATTTTTTAAGACTTCTTTTCCAGGCAACTTTGTGACTCAAGTTTCTTTTAAACACTTCCGTTACAGGCAACTTGATGTCTGCCAAATTTCTTTTACATACTTCTGTTCCAGGCAATTTGGTGACTGTCAAGTTTCTTAGAGACAAACGTTATCATCAGCGCTTTCCATCTGCTCGTCATGCCGTGCATCGGCTAAGACCGTCCAATAACAAGCGCCTCTCTTTGCAAGCTCCCACAGGTCAGCCAGATGCCTCCAGACATACATAAATGTGACTGATATTAGCACACGGGCTTAAACAGGGTGAAGGACAGCTGCTAATGGTCTAGACAGTAGGGAGGCTTGGACAATGGATTTTGGCTGCTTGGAAAGTATATATAATAATTTTTGAGAAATGGAAAATAAGGTGTAGAGTGCAGACTTGTGGGATTTACGAAGACTTGAAAACGTGAACGTGAAATTTATTACTACATTTATGTGAAGGATGAAAGATTATTATAGAGTAATTTGTTTTATATTTTTCTTTGACCTTACCCAGTAAAAGGAAAAAAATCCACAGCAATCAGCAATTTTCAACCATAAGTCCATAGTCTTGTTTCTAATCTGTAATATTGCTCTTCCTCAGTTTGTTCAACCATAATATAAACAAACAGTATAATCAGTTTTTCTGGATAACCAAGGTCCTAGTTAGCTGGATCCTTAAATCAGGGTGCACCATACTTATGTCTGTCAGAATTTATCTAGCCATTTCTATCACTTTTGTATTAAACCACCTATCATATCCTAAACATATCTTCGTCCAATTGTTCTTTGGTACCCTAGTTTTGTGTGTAGTTCCTCTATATTTTTGTGTGGAGCACCCTCCCTGTCAACCATAGTGATAGTGATACCATGGTATGCACAGGGAAAGCAATCCACATTATCCTTGTTGGATGCTGGTCATTGTCATCCAAAGTTGCAAAACTAGTTCAACCCTGCTTGTCTGGGAGAATGCCCATCACTCATCCGAAAATACCAAATAAGTTTACCCCTGCTCATCAAGAAGGATGACAGCCACTGCCATGCAAAGGTGCCAGAGTAGTTTAAACCAACTCATCTGGGAGGATGTCAACTATCGTCATCCATAGGTGCCAGACTAGATCATTCCTTCTCCTGTAAGGATTACACCATAGCAGGAAATTCCAAATGGAGTAATTGGCATTACCATTCACCTTGTTTGCCCTGATCTTTTTCTTTCATATGTTACTGGTTTATTATTGTACTTGTGGTTAGTGATAATGTACCATTTAGGAACTCCGAATATATTTCTGAAGACTCACCATATATTACCATTTCCAAGTTTTCATTTATGGGACCCTTTCCAGATCTCCCTCATCTATTATATTTTTTTATTATTATTATTTTGCATTCCCTTTGATAGATTAGGGTGATTGAAATTAAAAAGGAATGTAATGACCTATTTGTCAAGGTAGTAATTTGTATGAACCACCTTCTGCGTGAATATATCAAGTGTTCATTTGGGAGCAAATAAGTCAAAAAATATTATAAATGGATGGCTGTGAGTGTTGTTGCCATGATCTGTCCAAAGAATGGCTATCTGAAGCAGTGTGTGAGGCATTGAATTTAAATGTTATGGTTCTCTTGTGTGTACAAAAGTAATAGTCAACATTTGTCTCAAACTTTGTGTCACCTACAGTTGCACTTGATGTACATTCTTTATTAAGAAATTTTCCATGCTATTACAGAAAATGCATATATTATTAAAAGATCTGTTGAAGTACTGATACTGTGAATGTTAGCATGTTGTGCATGTGTAACGTTAAGATATTGTGCGAAGAAATGGGACAGAACTCATCAAAGATGATAATAGTTTTATTTCAATTTCAGAAGACATACAGCATGAATAAATGGTTGTATGAACAAGGGAAATTATCAACAACAAAAAATTTCTTCAGAAGCAATAAAATGTATGATCACCGTACTTGTGTTGATGTGTATGGTCTGTGTGTTTAGGGATTACCTGTATGTGTGTTGACACATGGCAGCGTAGGATGTGTGATTACCTGTCTGTGCATTTGGGAAGTTTTACACATAAGGTATCATGTAATTCAACTTGTGTGGCTGAGTGGTGTATTGTTTACCATTTGTACATGATGAGGTTTGAAATTTGTGGGACCTTGTCTCAACTATAAATGTATATATATGTGTAAATATAACTCGGCTTATGATAAGTACCCATTTATCCACCAAACCCAAAAAGGAAGGTAAAAAAGTGGATTTGCTCTGAGCTGTCTGTCTTATCTAGAATTCAGAAGCCTATGAGATTTGTGGAACTTGGTTATAATCATTGAGTGTGGGTGGTGTGGTTTTTGGGTGCTTAAATTGTATGTGTGTGTGAGGGGTGCAAACAGAGTGCTTGGGTTGTATGCATGTTGAAAATATGTGTGTACCTGTCTATTCGCTTGTGTATCTGTGTCTGAGGGACAGACTTAAGTAGGCTGGATGCATTTGTGGACCGGTATATTTTGTGTATGAGCATGTACGTAAGCTAAACTATAAGAGAGACAGGAAAACAAAGTTTGTTAGAAATAGGTGTCCATGCGTAGTACTGTAAAACTTATAGATATAAAAGATTACATGCTGAAAAGTTTAACAGAGGTTTAGTTGACTTTCTTCTCTGTTGGTAACAGAATAGGGATGAGGCAGATTTTTAGATTTATGTAAACAGTACAGGATCCTTGCACCCTGTAATATAATCTGCACATTTATGTTACTTCATCTGTCAGTATTTGGAAATTATGAGGTAAATTATATATTTTAATTTATTTGTGCAGTTCAGAAATATCAGATATAAGATTTTTTGACATTTTGAACTGTTATATACTTTATGTACACAAATATAGGACAATTTTATAATTTTAGCATGGAAGCACTTGTTTCACTTTGGCATTGGACTTGGGTTATGGATGTGTGCAAGAGAACAGAGAAGCTTTATGCACTTGATCCACCTCATGTAAATGGGACTGGAAGTAAAGGTAATATTTGTTTTTTCGTACATTGAGAGTTTTGCAGGTAATGCCTAAACTACATAGCTAACAGAGAATTCACATCTCAGAAATCCAGATAACTGAGTCTCCTGTATTACCAATAAGGTAAAAGGTCATTATATGTTATCAGGGTGAACAAGGGTTAATGAATGACTTATCCATCACGTGACAACTTCTCCCAGGTGTCCATAAAATGTCTGAGATGGTGCAGCCTGTGTATATTCAGCTGTTGTTTTCCTCATATTTTTATTCTAACAAGTGTGAGAAAAGTACTTAAATTTCTGTGTTTTTATTTCATAGCCATTTTATAAATGAAAAAGGTTAGGAACAACATTTTAGTTTTACTGTGATATGGTTAGTAGATGAAGTAATCACAAGAGTATTTAAGTAAAATTTTATTTTAAACTTTGTTTCTATGGTTTTATGGTCCCCCGAACTTTCTATTGTCAGGACTGCTTGGGGATAAGCTTAGTCAGGATGGATATGATCTCAGCTTGGAGCAACTCCGGATGACTTACAACATTACCATGCCATTAATGCATTTATTGAAATTATATTCTCATATTACTCAAAAATAGTCTCTTATTGTAATGATATTCAGTACACATGGAACTTCGGTCTGTGTATCTCTCAAATTTCCTCCGTGTACTCTCTTGCCCACAAAGTCACTCTTATCCTGCCTTCTCAACTTTGGCCTCCCTCGCATTTTGCCTTCATTCTTTCTCTCTTATGACTGCACCACATGAACAACCTCCTGTTCTGTCACTTCTTTCTCAGGGATAGTCAGTGGTTTTAGATGGATCAGAACACTGTCTGACAGTATAATATACTTCAGTTATCCATCCCTGAGTTTTATTAACACTTTTCACTGACTTGTAGCCATTTTACTGTAGAATTGTTTGATATATGGGTGATACCATTTCCTTAATCAAAGGGAAGATCCACCAGTTCTGTTTATGCTGATTATTTCTCATTACGTATACCCCTTCAACCCTACTTTTATCTTGTAACCCTGTATATCTATACTGTATGGTGGCACCTTAACGGGAAGCCAAGTGATAGTTTGCTATTACTGGTTGCATATTATAGCTAGAGCACCAAAAATGGCTCACATACATGTATTTGTAATACTGAAAATATCGTACTTCAAGGGGTCGATGGAGACTGATGAGGTGAAAGGATGGATTAAGGATGCTTTGAGATATCAGTGCCTTTGCTTGGGTGTGGATCCTTACTGTTTATGGGCATATAAAGTTGTCATTGTAAAGTATGAAGTTGTCTGTGAAGCTTGGCTGTAAATGGTACACTCTTTTTTTCAAGGCATTATACACAACAGTTAGCGACTGGATGCTTGCAAATGAAATTGTTGTTCATCAATTCCTTATGTTACCCTGTGAAGGCAGGAAAGGCATTTTGGTACAGTTTTAGACCCAGTCACTTCACACAACAAATCCTGGATGGCTTGGATAAACCCTAACCTAATGCAAAGGATTAGTGGCAACACAACACAAAGCATTTGAAATAATCACTGGCTGCCTTTCAACCTCAAACATTCAGTACCTGCACAATAAGACAAAAATTTCTTCCAAGGCAACTTCTCTTCATTATTATTACCTGCGTGTCATGGAAGGTGACTAAAAGGGGTAAAAGTGGTGGGGCTGGAAATCCTTCCCTCTTTTACTTTTCAAGAGAAGGAACAGAGAAGGGGTCCAAGTGAGTCTTTTTCCTTCAAAAGTTCAGTTGTCTATTTTTGACACTACCTCACTGATGTGGGAGGTGGCAAATATGTATGGGGGAAAAAAATGTACAGGAGGGAGAGAGGAATAGAGTGAATTGGAACGATGTGGACTGAACCAGGGCATGTGAAGCTTCTGGGATATACCATGGAAAGGTCTGTGGGGCCTGGATGTGGAAAGGGAGCTGTGGTTTTGGTGCATTACACATGATTGCTAGAGTCTGAGTGTGAATGAATGTGGCCTTTTTTTTGTCTCTTCCTGGTGCTACCTTGCTTAAGGTGGGGATAGTGATGCCGTTTCCTATAGGACAGGGTAGTGCCAGGAATGGATGAAGACAAGCAAGTATGAATAGGTTTATATGTATTCCTATTAGTCCATGGGGAAAATGAAACATGATGAGTTCCCAAATGCACTTCCGTGTAATAAGCACATCATCAGGGGAGACACGAGAGAAATATGTCAGTTGATATACAATGAAGAGACGTAGCTAGGATGCCATTTGGTAAACCAAATGGCATCCTAGCTCTGTCTCTTCATTGTATATCAACTGACTATTATATTTCTCATATCTCCCTGATGATGTGATATTACATGAGTGCACTTGGGAATTTATCATGTTTCATTTTCCCCATGGACTCATAGGAATATACTTGTTCATACCCTTCCTAAGGGTGGATGAACAGCTGGGTTTACATAAGAAAGACAGACAACAGGAGACCTGCTTGGCCCACGACTGGGTTGACTGTAGTCCATCTGCCACAACTAGGATTTGAACTTAGAAGCCCAACCTCGGGTGGCCTGTAAATGAGTCATGGTCAGGAACCAGTACACAATGGAGGATTTTCATTTGTATCCCTCCTTGGGAGCTGGATTCCTTTCTGGTTTTATTTTCTCTACCCACACAATCAGATTTATGCACTTAGTAATTATTTTTTTCTAAGACTGGCATTATAGCAAATATTTAAAATTTCCTGGTATTATATATATAAAATGGTAAAAGATGTTTTCTTGAAAATATACCAAAAATTTATGCCTCTGAACACCACATTCCTTCCCTTTTGCATCATTACATTCACTTATGTGTACTCATATCATCCTTTTTGTGTCTGTTCCTTATATTTTTTCAAACTCTAATTTTCACTCTACTATCATTTTGAACTCTACATCCTTTGTTCAGGAATCCATATATAAATTGCTTGCTATCTTTATTATTATGATACTGCCAACATGTGTTTCACCCCCTATTAACCATGTTGGGCTAAATAATGTCTTTGACAAGCTCTATCACATTTGCAAAAAATGTTTAACCTTCATCACTCCCTTTAACTTGTCACCAACTTACATGTGTTAATCTATTCCTAACGCCCATTTCCTTCGGGAACTCCCTCAGAGGGATGGCTTTAGCAAAAGTCTCCATAACTGGTAAACCCCAGTGCTGCTGCTTGGCCTTTATTGCCTTACCCTTAACAGGCCACTTGTTAGAGGACACCTCTAATGCAGTTTTTTCAGAGGCTTCTACTTAATATTCCAACTGGCTGCTGCTGCCGATGTGTCCTACCTAATCTAACCAACTACTTTTACCTAATGCTCCCACTTAATGTTTTGGCATATAAATAATCGGGTACAGTTTCACAGCAATCAAGAGGACTACGCTTTCCTGATACCTTCAGCAAATTATGACTTAACCATACTGAAGCAGTGACGTATCTATTACTGGTTACTTTGTCAACAGTACAGATCAAGATTCAATAATCTGAAATTCTGAAAAGTGAAACGTCCTTAAATCTGTGGTCAAGTACATTTAATATGACAAATTTCCAGTCGTGTTTTTTTTTTCACAAAAGCACTGCTGACAGTAGCATCATTGTTCTATCTTGTGGAATAAAAACTTTTTTGTTTTAATTACCAGTGTGATACAAATTCTGTTCTTACAATAGCATCCAAAAAGTACAGGAGAGATAATAATGGGTGTATACTGCTGAAAGGAAGTAAACAATGAACTTACCATGTACAAAATGAGGAAATTTTACAGAAATTAGTTTTCATCGTTAACATCACCTTTAATATCTTGGTGGGGGTGCTATTCTGTAAGTTTGTATTCCAGACTGCTTAACTTTGTTTCACCTGGGAAGCATAATAGACTGTTTGTGGTCCATGTGTCTATTAAGAGACGCACTTTCAACCTGGTCATGACCTGAAAGAATAAATCGGTTACAAACAGTCATGGAATTTTATGCTGTTGTTTCTTTATTGGAAAGTTGAACAACACAAGACCATTAACTCGTAGTCTGGATTTTGCCTGAGTACTGTCTACTATATACACAGAATATAAAAAAGATACTAATTTTTTGTGAAACTATGACACCACAAGAATTTTGGGGAATGCCAATATGAATATGTACGTGTCTATATATATGTCTATGTATACGGTGAAATGTATATGGGCGTTTACGTTTATGGGGCATTCTTCTTGTGCTTCCTTGCGCTAACTCGATGACGTGGGGAAACAGCGATTAATTTATATATTATATATATATATATATATATATATATATATATATATATATATATATATATATATATATATATATCTCCTAGCCTGAGTCAGGTACAGATTTTTATCGACCAATCCCCTAGTGGTGGATGAACAGCTGGGTTGACTGTGGGCCTATTGCCCTAACTAGAATTCGAACTTGTAATTAGGAAGAATTAACCACTGACACGTCCAAGATGGACTGATGTAATGTCTTCATAAGTTTCTCCTGTTTTCATTATTAACTTGTTTTCATGTACATACATCATCTTGCTATTTCATTGGTAATGCAGGGACGATAGAGGTATTCCTTATATTGTGAGAGCTAATTTGCATAGAAATGCCGTATGTACTAATGTTAAATGACGAAAATAGGTTTGAGTCGCTCATGGCGTCCGTTTTCCCGTCATGTTGAAATTGCTGGCATTTACATGCCAAAATGTCATTGGTAATTGTATGTCACTTTAACCGTAGTGATATTATTAAACTAAGCTATTCCATGTTATAACATCCAGTTGGTAGCTTATATTTGCTCTGGATATGGAAAAAAAATGATTTAATTGAAGTGATAAACAATTGAAGGTCGTGTGTCGAAGGCGACGGTTGAAACGTTTTGAGAAATACAAAAACGTACAGCACACTTGACATTAATCACGTATGGCTCTCTGGGAACCACCACCCTCTAAACATAGGTATGTTAGATGACCTGTCACACAAACAACCGTTGCGAGTGAGATAATTACTCAATGACGCGTACCTTTGAATAATTTGTGGTCCACGTGTGTCTGGCAGCGGGCAACAACCCACCTCATTTCCAGTCCGCCATTGACCATCATCAATGGCGGACGTGTGACCAAGTGTCTCCTTCATCTCGTGACATTAATCTCGTTTATCACCTCTCGTGAATATTGATTTATATCATATATGGATAAGCTATGTAGATGTGAGTGTTATAAGTGATTATATATTGTCCTGATCGATGATGGAAGACGATAACCCACCCTAGTGGAAAAGGTAAGTTAATCACCATCTTTGCAAAGTGATCGTTACAATTGAGTGTGAATGACGTGCATGGCCTTGTTAAGTGTGCTCGTGACATGTCCTCTCAATACATCATCAGTTAACGACCTGACAGACGAAGTTATATATATATATATATATATATATATATATATATATATATATATATATATATATATATATATATATATACATATATATATATATATATATATATATATATATTATATATATATATATATATATATATATATATATATATATATATATATATATATATATATAGCATTCTTTACGCCCCCTCTTTCCCTTTTCTATGCAGCATACAGGAAGTAAGCCACGTCCACCAAGTGACGTCACCTAACAACAAGTGGTGAGAGATGAGAAGAAACTTAATGATTTTTCTTATTTATGGGAAGTTATATTTCACCAGTTGTACCTTAGGCAGTTAGTGGAAAGACCTAAGCAGAGGTAAAGCATTGTTAGTGTAGTTTTGTATGTGTTTGTAACTGCTTGTTAAAGTAAATGCATTATTAATGTGGTTTTCCAGTGTTCCATGTGTTTTTTACTGCTTGTTTGGTTGTGTAGAGCACGTGGAGACATTTTTTTTATATGACGAGGAATTTTTTTGTTTAATATATATGTTAGCAGAGACGGCACATGGTAATGAGGCTCAAATCAAGGCTAACACATTAACGATATGGATGGTGGTTGGAGGAAATGGGGTTACAGCCAATTGTATTGTGCATATTTAGGAAAATTTTTTATTTATTGTTTTTGGTTTTGTTGTGCCAATGATGAATGTGATGTGTCAAAGCCACTTGACAGCTTTTAATTATAGCTTGGTTGTTTGTGGTATTTTAGTTTTATGTTTGGTTTTGGCTGGGTAATCCATACAACACATTCAAACACACAGTTAGCAAACATCTTTGACACAGGGAAACTTTTACTGTAAACCATTTAACAGTTCTTTCTTTCTCCATGCACACATGAACTTACCTTCTTCATACAACATTTAGAAACTTTCTGTTTACATCATGTATGTATTACACCTTATGTAAGGCATTTCTCTCTCCCCTATTACCTTATCCAGAACCAGGAATGCCATGTATAAGTCACTGGGTATTTTGTTCTTCAAGTATTTCTGAAAATCTTCGAGGCGCACACACCTGGCACACACACACACACACACCTGGCACACACACACCCACACACACACACACACACACACCTTGCACACCCGCACACACACCTGGCACACACACACACACCTGGCACACACACACACACCCGGCACACACACACACACCCGGCACACACACACACACACCTGGCACACACACACACACACACACACCTGGCACACACACACACACACACACCCGGCACACACACACACCCACACACACACACACACACACACCTTGCACACCCACACACACACCTGGCACACACACACACACACACACCTGGCACACCCACACACACACCTGGCACACACACACACACACCTGGCACACCCACACACACACACCTGGCACACACACCTGCCACACACACACACACACACCTGTACACACACACACACACACACACACACACACACCTGAAGCTACACTAAGCCTCCTCAGTCAGGTGTGTGCTGCTTGCCATAACCCTCTCAGGTGCCACACTTCCATAAACTCTGAACATGAGCATTCAACAGACATATATCCTTAATTGAGACGTTCATTCTTGTAGCCTTTCATCTTGTAAAAGGACATTCTACATGCACTCTGCATGTCTTCAGGCACCATATCCCATGCACATTAAACAGCTTTACTGAGTAGTCAGTATCAACCCTTTTCTTGAGAGAGTAAACTGCTATTTCTTTCAGTCTTGTCCAAGGCCTACTCCATCTCCTCCTTCCTTAATCATTAAATTAGTCATAACTCTGTCAGTTTTTATCCCACCTCACCCTAGAACTAACTACCTTGATCTCCCAGCCATCTAACACATTCACTTGCCTTTTCACTCCATCTCCTCCTCACATATTTATCACTTGTCACTTTCTCATTCTCTGTCTTCACCATTAACTTCATTTGCCATGTTGCTTTCCTCACACCATTCACCTGGTAGCTCTCATGGCCTATATCTTCTACTTTTCACTTTCCCTTGTACTTTGTCTCCGTGCATACCAACCATACACCTGCCTTTCTTGTTTCATAGCAATTCAGTATCCTTATTCTTCTATTCATTATACACGCTATGAGTAAACATTTAAGTTCTACACTTCCAGTCCCCTAGTTTCAATAACTTTCATCCTATTTTCAGTAAATCTCATACAAAGGAATTCAAACAGCAAACATTTATCATAATGCATATTGAGTTTCTTATGAGGATGATGAAAAGTCTTCCTTTACATACACATGACTGCAGAAAGCAGATGAAAGAGAACTAAAAAGAATTCTTGAAATGATACGAGAAATAAATTTATGTTGATTCCTTATGGAAGCCCAGTGTGAGGTTTTCATGTTTGGTTGATTTCTAATGTGTTTTACATTAACTAGTTCTGTACCTTCCTTGTTCTTCATATTACCCCCCTCACTCTTATTAACAAAGTATTGTCATGGGAGGATAATTACATTATTATAATCCATCCAAAGGTCTCAATGTACTCTTCATACTGAGAAGCTTTTCATCTCTGTATATAACATTTTATTAAAGATTCCACTTTTTCTTCATATCCCTGCCCACTAGTGAGCCTTAACACATTTTTTTTTAATGAAAAATAATTCAGTTGTTACATTTCAAATGTAATGACGCTGTCTTCACAAAGAGTTAGCAATCATAGGGTCATATGTTATGTTGCCAAAATCTAACAATATATATTTCCATGAACTGGGAGACCAAAGTTGGGGGGTTAGGTAAAGTTGATTTGCACATTAATAATTAAACCTAATAAATGTTTCACAGCCAATGAAGTGTCATAAACAATTACCCTGTTTATTGCCTTAGCACTACAAAGATACAATAGAAATAAGAGTTAATAGGGAAACCAAACAAGTTGCTGGAAATTTGGATTTTTTAAATTTCAGTTGTAGCAAAAAAATTCAGAATATTCAGTTTTTGAAAATGAAAACCTCAGAACAGGTAACAAAAAGTTAAAGAATCTGTAGCAGGCATTTTCTTGCTTTTAATTATATTGCCTAGTTCAGAAGTCTGAACCCTGAGGTAATCCCACATCAGAATTTGAAAGGTTAGAAATATAAATATATTTCAGTATTTGTATATGTGTATGTTGTAATGTGCCGCACTAAAATTAAACATCAGAAAAAAGAAATTAATCTCTATACTGATGTTTATATTTTTAATTATTTCACTTATTAATGCCTCAGTATTGCACAAAGTGTTACAGATTTTCAATTTTTTTGTTTCTAGTATAATTAGTTAAAGATTATTTAGTGTTTCATGCCATTAATAGAAATGTATGTCAGTTGTACAGTCTATTTCAGAATGTTTCATCATTTTGTTTCACAGATTATTTGAGAAAAAAAAATCTGGATTGTAGAGCTTACGTAGCCCATTGTAGCATTATGTTACCAGCAGTGAAATACAGTATTCTCTCATATCTTAGGCATGAACTTACACCATATCAGCATTACATTATTGTAACCAGTTAGGATGCTCGACTTTAGATCGGGTTCATCATTATTAGCTTTCATATCCTGGAAGAGCTGTGGTGTGCCTTGCAAAAATGTTTTTGACCTGATGATGTGCCCCTCATAATTAAGATCAGCTACTGTGCCCACAAACTAAATGATACAAGTCGAATATATATATATATATATATATATATATATATATATATATATATATATATATATATATATATATATATATATATATAATTTTATGTTATACTTGATCCCGTGAACCGTGTGACTACATCGTGCTGCTTATCAATAATTGGATTTACACATTAATGTTTCATTGAAGTCCTGCATGCAGGCTTTTTATGACTTCCATGGTTTTATACTATATCCTAGTTTCATCTAGCTGGCAGAGCGTGACACCAAATATTTTTTTCTTTAATATTTTAGTAAGAACTCTGAGGTGTTCAGTATATGGTGAGAGTACTTTCACAAAGTCTTGCAAATGGCCTACACAAATTTATATTATGCTTAATGTGGCTTAATGTTACATTAGATTTTGTTCCAGATAAATTAACATTTCTGATTTATTTAATTTTGCTTTATTTTCATTTATTAAACATATGTTGGTATTTTAAAGAGGTGTATTTCTCTGATAGTTCACTTGATGGAGAAAGTGTCGCTATTCCACAACCAGCATGACCTTATTTATATATTTTAATCAATTTATAGTCTCTTTTTGCCGAATTCCTAAGTTTGGATTATGTTTGACCAATTTGTAGAAATACTGTAATGTGTTGAAACTACAGTAAAACACAGAAGGCGTTATTTGAATTTATTTGTTATAAGGGATGGCTGTCTGTTGTAGGGAGGTCTATGAAAATCAGGAGGAATGGGGCAATTTAGGTCACCTTGGCAGCATTTCTGGAAATTAACAGAATATTTTAAGGTATTATTATAGTTTTGCATATCCAACACAATTTTTTTAGTTTTAGGTTGGATTAAAACGGTAATTTTACTACCATTAAACCTCACCTAACAAGTGACTTAGAAAGAGAACATGAGGGAATAAATGTTCCTTCTGCACTAATATTAGGAATATTTATCTATTCATTTATTTTGCTTTGTCGCTGTCTCCCGCGTTAGCGAGGTAGCGCAAGGAAACAGACGAAAGAATGGCCCAACCCACCCACATACATATGTATATACATACACGTCCACACAGCACATATACATACCTATACATCTCAACGTATACATATATATACACACACAGACATATACATGTATACACATGTACATAATTCATACTGTCTGCCTTAATTAATTCGCGTCGCCACCTCGCCACACATGGAATACCAACCCCCTCCCCCGCATGTGTGCGAGGTAGCGCTAGGAAAAGACAACAAAGGCCACATTCGTTCTCACTCAGTCTCTAGCTGTCATGTAATAATGCACCGAAACCACACCTCCCTTTCCACATCCACCAAACTTTCCATGGTTTACCCCAAGCGCTTCACAGGACTATTATCCTGTAATAACAACACCCTCCCCCGCATGTGTGCGAGGTAGCGCTAGGAAAAGACAACAAAGGCCCCATTCGTTCACACTCAGTCTCTAGCTGTCATGTAATAATGCACCGAAACCACAGCTCCCTTTCCACATCCACCAAACTCTCCATGGTTTACCCCAAGCGCTTCACAGGACTATTATCCTGTAATAACAACACCCTCCCCCGCATGTGTGCGAGGTAGCGCTAGGAAAAGACAACAAAGGCCCCTATTCGTTCACACTCAGTCTCTAGCTGTCATGTAATAATGCACCGAAACCACAGCTCCCTTTCCACATCCACCAAACTTTCCATGGTTTACCCCAGGCGCCTCACAGGACTATTATCCTTTGATAAATATGATGAAAGAGAATGGAATACTCTTCTTCAAGTAACAGCTTCACCTACGCTACTACCTACACTTATACAAGTGGAGTAAACCATTTTGGAACACCTCCTCTGGTGGGGGTGTGGGGGAGAATATGGCCAGCCACAGGAGAATAGCGGTAATTAAAGTCTCTCGGGAACTGTCCTGGAAATTGTACATGGTAGTTTTAAACAGCCTGGAAACCCGCCCATACAGGAACATTCCCTACCCACCCCTTTTATCACATCCTCAGCCAACAATGGGGGAAAGGTTAGCGGGACTGATCATGTCTGTGTAGTTATGTTAAGTTTCTAAACATCCTGTTTAAGTCCAGTATTGACCGTGGAATCATGAGAGATGTGGCCATTGAACTCGTCCATAATGATTCGAGGTTCAGAGATGGACATCAAACATGGCGGGTCTGTCCACTTGTATGGACATTTCTGAGGTGAATGGTTTGTTTATTGAGCTTATTACTGAACTGGGGAAAGAAATCAGATATGTGCCTCTTAAACTCCTTTTATTATGCGTCGTGGCCATGATTCAAAGTTTTATCATCCATTGTGGCCATGTTTCAAAGCTTTATCATCCATTGTGGCCATGTTTCAAAGCTTTATCATCCATTGTGGCCATGATTCAAAGCTATATCATCCATTGTGGCCATGATTCAAAGCTATATCATCCATTGTGGCCATGATTCAAAGCTTTATCATCCATCGTGGCCATGATTCAAAGCTATATCATCCATGGTGGCCATGATTCAAAGCTATATCATCCATTGTGGCCATGATTCCAAGCTCTATCATCCATCGTGGCCACGATTCCAAGCTCTATCATCCATCGTGGCCATGATTCCAAGCTCTATCATCCATCGTGGCCATGATTCCAAGCTCTATCATCCATTGTGGCCATGATTCCAAGCTTTATTTCAAAGATGGCGTGGGGTGGCCGCGCGCGCCATGTCCACGCCCGCCCATACGTTTGTGACGAATTATCATTGGACGCGGGGGTGCAGGGATGCCACATGGAACGCTTATTATACGCCCTTAAAAAAGGGCCTCCCCGGTGGTTTACCCTGCGTCAAGTGGGTTGGGGCAATACGCAGGGCTTGTTAGGTGACGCAAATGATGGTAATGGATGTCTGCGTTGGTGTACCAGTCGTTTTTTAGGGTTTTTCCCCCGGGGGATGGTGGTGTGTGGCAGCCATGCCAGGCCGCCATGGTGGACATTACGTATTGGGACTATTCTTGCTTCTTGTGTCTGCTGCCTCTTACAACCGCTCTGGGTTATTTCCTCGCCATATTGCCTCGTTAAGGAAACTACCATAGAGGATTAGCGTGGGGTTCAAGGTCGCCCAAAGTCCTGGTTTTGGGGGGGAAAAAAGAAAACAGCAAGAGGACATTAGACACTTAAACCTCCAGGTAGAGGAATAGGTGAGTGGCTGACAGTTTTCCACTTAAATATCGTACAATTCGTGGAGATAACGAGTTATACCATGGTCATCGTCACGACTTAACCACCCATCGTTAGCCTGGATCAACAGGTAGTTGATTAGGTGCGTATTTACTGCGTAATGGCCAAATGTAATGGTGTGGGTTGTCGCGTATGTGACCCGGGGGCCTTCACCATAGTGTAACCTAAATGGCATTTTCGTGCGTATGTCACATGACCTTTTGGTCTAACCATGATTAAGAATATAAAATGGCCGTATTATATGTAAGTTTACGTGAGATTAATAATAAATTAGTCCGTAATTGAGTTATTGGACCAAGGAAAAGATAATAGCCACAACCCTTCCCCCATTTTTTGTTCCTCCAATACTTTTTTCTTTTTTTTTTTTTGCACTATTGTCTGTGCTTGAAGCTAGCTACCATGTCCCTCACATGCGTAGTGGAGATAATATACGCATATTGTACGCCTGAAGGAAATGCTATCTCCGGGGGGAAATTATGCATCCCTCTTCACTACATGATAATCATAATAATCATTATCACTTGTATGATAATTGTGTTTATATGTCGGCTTTCTTCTCTCCCTCCCCCACTCATGACCCCCCCTAAATGGGTGGGGGGGTCACTACTACAAGTCCAGTTAACAAGCATTATAGTCATTACAGCGATGTATTATGTCTATATTAACTATAAACGTATAGCAATTATAAGCCGGGAAAAAAATCTCTGGTGTTATATCACATACGATTATGAATAATTAAATTTCTAGAGGGAAAACCATTCTATATTGCTTCTTAATAACCATGTTATCAGTAAAATAAAACTAACAAACCTCTTTAGGGTTGAGTTAAACCTTGACCTGGACTTATCTACTTATGATAGACATATTAAATAAAGAAAGACTTCAGAAATGACCTGGTTCGTGAAGGTAATGGAGTGCGTTGTGAGCCACACCCAGCAGGAGCAGCAGCAGGCCACCTCCTCACCCTGCCATGGCTCAGGACAGACTGACGTCTTTCCCTCAGTCGTTTGGTGACGTGGTTGACCACTTGACACAGACTCTCGAACGTTCTCTCCGCTACCAGAACGTGACGCCATGATGGCGCCACACCTGGGCCACTGGTGGGATGTGAGTTGCGCTGGGAAGTAATGGGTAGAAAATGGACCCATTTGGGCCATTTGATTGTATGCTATAAAGGTCAAACTCCTTCTAACTTCGTAAGTACATGGCCTTTTAGATATTTTTTTCGCCATTAGCTCAGCCTTAAACTCAAATCAGGCCATCAACCCACGTAAATTGTTCATTAGACATTTTGGTCATGGTTTCATAGTTAAACACATAGACTATGCACCAATTACAGGAATTACAATCTCTGGTTTGCATGCCATGGTCAAATGCTCGTAACACTTAGCATGAGAAATAAGTATAAATCGATTAAAGAATAATATACATTTGATTTATATATATGTGTTGAAGTCCCATTTCCTAATTTTATCTCTCTCACGAACGCCAAAGTTCACCCTGCTCTTCTTTCACGAACTCCACCTTCTGTTCTCTCACGAATGCTAAACTTCACCCTCTGTACTTTAACGAACGCCAAACTTCACCAACTGTTCTCTCACGAATGCCAAACTTCACGAACGCCAAACTTCACCAACTGTTCTCTCACGAACGCCGGAGTTCACCACCTGTTCTCTCACGAATGCCAAACTTCAGCCTCTGTACTTTAACGAACGCCAAACTTCACCACCCGTTCTCTCACGAACGCCAAACTTCACCACCTGTTCTCCACAAACTCCGGGCTTCGGTACCCATGCTCTCACGAACCGTGGACTTCATTCACTGTCCTCTTATGAATGCCATCCTTGACCCTGACCTCTCATGAACCTGCACTTCACTTTATATTCTTAAAAATCCCAGACTTCATCTCTTGACCTCTCACGAACCCTGAACTTCACCCCCTGGACATTCACGAACCACTCTTAACATCTTGGCTCTCTTAACTTCAAAGCAGAACAGGCTTGTTTCATATCATAGCACCCTACATATACCGTTTTGTCCTGTCATCACGATGATCCACGTTAAAATGCACCCACCTGAGCCATTATAAGATACTGCACATGCCTGGCTTACCCCCCCACAACTATTTTTGAGAGAAGTAATACAGGAGGGGAAGATATCCATTCCCTCTACCCCTTCCCCTCCTCTTAGACAACTTTTAGAGCATGTAAGTGATAGTTGGGATGTGTTCTTTATCTCCTGTCTTTCAAGTGTTGTGTATGTCTCCCCATGCTGTTTAGTTGGCGTCAGAGGTGATGGTTATGTGTGTAAGAGAGAAAGAGATGGGGGAGGAAAAAGAGCATTTCTTAGCACACCTTCATTTCTTTCTAAACCAGCACACAGCATCACTCGCCTAGGATGCTCGGTGTATATATAAAATGAGACATGTAGAGTGCACATCACCAGTTAACCCACGCCATGCATCTCCACTTCTTGCACCTGTTCTTTTTAATCAGCTTTGCCATTTTTATTGAAAGTGTTCTTCCCTGCACCAGCCATCACCATCTGGCACCACCTCTTCTTCCCTCCACCACCCATCATCGTATCTGATTCAGAATATTTTCAAGACTACGATTTTTTTTCTAGACATAACTACTATGGATCATTTGAAGACAACGATGGGCCAAGGATCCTCAGATGATGATGAAAAGGCAACAGGTTCTGATAAAAGTACCAACCATGTACCTGAAGGTGCCACAGGAAGCAAGGACAGTAGGAAAATGACTGACAAAGAACACTTGAGGAGACTTAAGCTTCAGAGCAGATTTTTTTTTCGATCCCCTGGTAATGAAAGTGATGATGACAGTGATGACTTTCAAGGCATGGATCCAATTGATATGCATTTTTTGTTGAGGAGGGTGGGTGGGCACCCATGGGGTAATTCATTCTTCAGTATGCGAAGGCACCCACTCCAGCCAGAGTACACAGTAGAAGAGAGTCCTTATGAAATCAAAAACAGGGAACAGCGCCAGTGGCGTCCACCAATGATGGAGAAACCAGACATAGTGGAATGCCAGACCTCAGAAGATCATGGAGAACTGGAGACAGATGCTAGACTATTCATCCTCAGGGAAAAGGTGAGTAATTTTTCCACTTAGTTTCGTTCTTCACTCTTAGCCAACAAGGTTTTGAATACTGGTCATTGATAGTAGATGGATCACCCTGTATTTAATGATGTGTTCAATATTGTTATGTAAGATGACATAAGTAATCATTGAATATACTGGATTTAACCTGTACGAAAAGAGTTCAAGAACTTATTTAATACTGCACTGCATTATGTTCTGGAGAATGCTTGCTTTTGTTTGATAAGGTTCCATCACTGAAAGAGTCATGAGCAACACTGATGGAATCACAGGCTTGTGTTGAACTCGAGAAAACTTTCTTACTATATGAAACAAAAAGTGAATAGAAATCTGTTGTGGAAATTCTGAGAGCTTGCTTGCACTAAGGAAATAGTTGTATCTGTTACTACTCTGTTCCTAGTACAATAGGATGGATCAGGAAGGCACAGCCTCCAAAATATCACACACACACACACACACACACACACACACACACACACGTCCTCATTCCTTACCCTGTTTTAAAAGTGATTCATGAACTTTCATACTTTTCCACTTTACACCATGAGCTAATTCATTGATACTAATATCTTGATTCACACCCATTCTATACAGTGTTTCTTGACATACATTTACTCTGAAACCTTTCAAACACCTATACGTTTACTGGGAAATGGGGTTTAGGTGTAGGTATGTAATATCTCTCTCCTCTCGTCTCAGCAGTAAGATAACTTTATGTTACAACAGATTGACTACATTGCATTGTATTAGGTTTACGGCAGATGTGTTATAGTAATGATGAAAGTCAAAATATGAAAAAAGTATCAAGTGATGTGAAAGGTAACTGACTACCTGCAGTCATTTGCCCCACTCCCCAGAATTAGGACAAACATAGCTGACAATATCACCGTAAATTTTGCTTATAAAATGAAAGGTGCTCTATCTCATTAGGGAAAATTTACTTTATTCAACACCAGATTTTGAAACTTCTTGTAAAGCATTGTAAAGATACTTGAAATCATCTGTCCAACAGAATTCTCACAGAATGATATATAGCCAAAATGGGTGTAAAGCATATAATATTCGTGCCCAACATTGTAGTGCCTGAGGTTGTATACATTTATACAGTGTCATATTTTAACAAAAAAATGGATATTGAACATAATTATAAGACATGTGTACTGGATATATATACTTTTCGCCTTTAGTAATAAGAACCATTTAGTATTGATATAGTTTAAGCCACATATTTCACTTTGCCTTGGTGCTAAGGCATGTCAGGGAATGCAAGTAATACATATATTTTGAGGGATCTTAGAATTTTGAAATTACCATAGCATTCATTTTTTTTATCTTATTATATTTTTCAGAATGATAAGGAGGAGAGAACTCATTCAGTCCTGCACATGCCATCATATGTACCTGATAAGTTGAAGTCTGGAAACCATGTTCATTCCTCAAGCACTTTCAACATTCTCATGGCAGATGTGTCAGCATCAATGATGGATTACTGGAGACACTTGGTACAAGGGTGGAATGACCATATTGCACCGATTTTGGTTGGACGAACCAGTATTTATGTATTTGGCAGTGAAGTTACCTTCAAGAGGTCAGGAACAATGTTGCAAAAGGATGATTTTGATAGAGGAAGCACAGACTTGACTGGTGCACTACAGACCATTGTAAGTGAAGTATATGGATGTAAGGAGAGATATATCAATGTGTTTCTCATCACAGATGGCCATCACAATGTTACAGTAGTTGAGCCAGACACAGTTATTTCTTACATGCAAACTGCTAAAGGCAAGAAATGTGAGGTTTATATTTTGGGTGCTGGCAGTGCATTTCCTGTGAAATACAGTGTTGATATCCGTTCACATCTGCACAGTGGCAGTTCCAACCTTCCCACTCTCTTCTGGGCCCAAAGCCCGGATAACGTAGAAGAACAGATGTGTGCCATTGCCAGCGAAATTTCTAGTGGAACTTCACAGAGCCTAAAACTGTCTGTGGCAGGTTCATCTCTGCCTGGAATAGACAACATAGACAGTTTCCACTTGAATGAGTGGGTATACTTCCCCTGCAGGCCAGATCAAATAAAAGAAATTTCTCTCAGCTTTGGTGTAAACAAAGGCTACATAACTCTAGAGCCATGTGCGATGCCTATCGCTGATTTGAGTGCACTGTTCCGTCAGTGGAACTCTATCATCATTCAGCGTCACAGCAAGAAGGAGGTTATTCCCCCAGATGTGTTGCCCCTCATGGAACAGCTCTTCAAAACACAGATGGAGGAGCTTCAAGAAATATGTGGCCCACCCTCCATCCGCCAGAGACTTGCAAAGAAGGAGATGACCAAATATGAAACAGAATTCAGGACACTGTTCAATAAAATAAAGATAATCCTGACAACAGAGAAGTTTCAAAATGAACTAGAGCTGGCTGAGAACATTCTTAGTGCAACAGTTGTTGGGGGTAAATATAACACAAAAGCTTTTCAGATGAAGGGCCATACAGACAGGGATTATGAAGATGACTGTCATGAATTTATGAAAGTCTTTAAAAAATGCAAAGAAAATCTTCTGGATATCAAAGTTACTCCTGAAGACTGTTGCCGAGTCACTTTAAATTCCACCTTGTCAGACCTTAAGGACCCAGACCTCCCTGAGATGATGAAACAAAATAAGTTTGACTTCCTGAAGCACTTCACTATTACTGGGATCCCAGTATTTGCACCAGCCAGGGACTCTGTGACCATCAATCCTTGGTCCTTAAGTATTAGAGCAATACTCAAGGAACCATACACCATTGTGAGTCAAATAGCTTTAGATGCTGCAGCCAACACCAACCTTATTAGCGAGCAGAACCAAGAAGTGCACCTGAAGCCAGATGACTGTAATACTCGCTGTAATGCCATAGTTCCAGTCTTCCCACCAAATGCTTGTAAGGTCATAGCACCATTAGTTCATACACGGCTCTTCGCAATGTGTGCAACCTTTGCCATCTTAAAAAATCCACACATAGTTGACTTTAACATACACATGGCAGCCTTAGGGGTCACTTGGGTACGCCTTTTGTTTGAATATCCAACTCAACCCAGACCTGAGTTTGTGCGTCGTCGTATTGAAAGCATACAAGCCACAGCTGCCTTGTATATCAACCGACCAGGTTTTACCAAGTACTGGAAAGTTCTGAGGGAAGAAACTCCCCAGGCGCTGATGACCGAGAGCACTCTGCAGGTAGATAACAGGACACTCAAGTGTGAGTCACTCATCAAGCCCATGTTCATACTTTATTTGAATCAAAGATGTGAAAACCTTATAGACCCAAGTATTTTGGCTAAGATTTTGAGGTTGATACTCACAGAATACATAGGTCGCTGCCTTTCCAACTACAAAGTAAGGACAAGTGATTCAACACCATTCACAGATTTCTTTGCTGAAACACTTGACAACCAAGACAAGAAGAAAGAATGGGTTGAAAAATATGTAGCTGCATCCAAAGCAGCTATGGAAGGATCTGAAAATATACTTCTAGAGGATTTCTACACCCTCGAGAGGGTCCAGAAAGCAGTTAAGAAGTTAGCAGTAGAGGAAGTAAAAAGCCTCCAGGAAAAGCTAACGGCAGATATTCCTATACGGGTCAATATGAAGAAGGTTGAACAGCTGCGTAATGTGTCTGGGGCTGGTGATGTGTCATGGCTTACTCTGAAGACTTATGCCAAGGAAGTGGGGCTGACAGAGGACATTGTCAATGACTTGTTCAGTGAGGAGAATGTTTTTGTGTATGTTGCTCATGCCTTGATGCACAGGAGTTCCCGAGAGCGACTAAAAACATCAGTTTCTAATTATGACACCATTCGGGGACTGGTAATTAAACACGTTAAAGAAGAGAATTCTCAGAGCCTTTCGAAAGATCTTTATAATAGATTTATCTCATATCTGCAGAGTTCATGGTTAGAAGCATATTTTGCTGCCCACAAGGAAGTAGTTCGGCCAATGACACGTCAGGAGATCCTAAGAGAGGCCCCACTTCTAGGAGTGGAGGTTACAGACGCCACATTTGACCAAGTGTACAAAAGATACCGTCCTCATCTTGGACTATTAGGTAATGCTTGTCAAAGTCGAGCTTGCCCATATTTTCTAAAACCAGACAAGAGTTACAATCAACATTCATCAGTGGAGCGACATGGACGTGTTGCCTTCCCTCATGCTTTCCATCATGCTGCCTATCAGCTCAGAGACACAGACCTGCCCACAGTTGTCTCCCAAGTGGTGTCTGGTGCCTACTCTAGAAACCACACCACCATACCCCAGGAGGCTGTTAAAGACATCGTTCATGACCTTCAGAATTTACAGAAAATATACCGGGAGACAACTTTATTGCATAGATAGTTGAGGGAAATTTGCCTGCATCAACAGGTAGAAGGTGGCTGGCAACCAGCAAGCAGGGAGGTACATATTACCATCTGGGTATCAGGGTGGCTAGCGACTGTGATGTTGTGAGCCAACATTGCAGTGATTATAATGCTTTGACCTCAACTTGCCTAGGTGGGTGTCTTTCCTTGCTACCTTATTTATTTGAGGGTTTCTGATATTCAAGTCAGAAATACACACAGTGTTGTACACTATGCCCAACAACATGCACGATACACAAATGTTTAATCTTGATTAAAAATTTACTCAACTTACATTAATACAACTTATTGGAAGTGCATCCAAACAATGTTCCTCCAGCACCTTGTCAGAATAGTACCACTGGTTGCCGAGGGCAGAGTCATCCCTTTTAACACCGTGCCTAAAAGTAGCCAGTGGGAACATTAGGTAGGAGCATCTGCAAGCAGTGCGCTAGAGTTGCCATCTGCCTGTGGCCTATTAAGGGTGAGGCACTAAACGCACGGTAGTTCATTAGTTATGACGACTGTATTGCCGTGGCCACCCCCTTGAGGAAATTTCACTTGGAACAGGTGTCAGAGATATAGATCGATAGCCTAGATCTGTCTCATTTCCTATACATTCCTGCAACCTCTGCCATATCATGTCTAACCTCCCCTCATTTGAACACCAGCTGCATCCCTCTTTCACCTATTTGCTTCTCTCTGAAACCCAACTGTTTAATAAAGTGGATTGTAAAGTGAAACCCTTACAATGTACATTAAATATTGTACAAATGTACTGTTAGTGATAGTAGTAACCCTGTAAAACATTTGATTAATGGGAATCTGTTTAGGTTTGCCCCATGAAACTTGGATGTTTGCTATAGGAACTGATTTTCATGAAATTCATCACCTTTAATTCATTAGTGTACAGGTCACTGATAAGAATATGCTTATGCTTCACCTGAGCATCTAAGTAAATAATGTGCCATGTGGTCCATCATTCAAGGGGTTGAGTATACAGAGTGCATATGGTTTTAGAATTATCTTGAACACCTAAGGATGTTCAAGATTTTTTGATTGGTGTTTATAACTTGATATTATTGGACTTAACCCAGGGAGTCAATAAGTCTTTTCTCAGAGTTACCAGCCTGCCATCCATCATTTTTTTCATGCATAGCTATCCAGCATAGTACTGCACCATATTTCTTCTTCATTGTGGTTTTTATGGTGAGTTGTTGATATGATTTTTTCATGAGCCCAATGATGTCATGAGATATCATTTTGTAAAACATTAGCTGATATTTACAGTAACAAAAATGAACCTCCACCAGTTGATGAAGTGACAGAACATGCAATAGTGGAAATGGTAAAAATTGGTTGAAAAAGGAGGCGAAGAAGCTGTGTAACTTTGTAGCATGTAAGGTAGACTCGGTGAGTCACTGCAAAAACAGATAAAAAGTTTAGAACGAAGAATTAAGCCTTCCTCCTTGACAAATGCACTTACAGGCAAGAAAAAGAAGAGAAAAGAAAAATGAAGATTAGCAGCAGACATAGAAACAACAAAACTGTGGCAAAGGAGGGAGAATAGGATTCGCAATGAACATAACATAGCAGTGAAGCTATTATTAACTGTATCAGCATACATGGAACTCTTAATACTAATTCTGAGTTGAGTCGGTTTGTGTCCTGCATCATCAGAGGAAGCATGTATTTTCGATTGTGCGAGCCACTTTCTCAGTTGAAGCATCCCGCTCAAGCTGAATTCTTTGTTAGCCCACAGAATAGAGTAACCTTTCTGATGCTTGCTGGAGGTGGAGTTGGAACTCACTCTGCAGCCACCACCTCATGGTTAGTTGTGGGTAATTTGAGTGGTTTGATATGAATCCAGTTCTCACATTTGCAGAGCAGCATATTCCCTAAGGTGATTTATTCTTACATTCAGTAAGACAATAGTACATGTAGCATGAAACTTCAAGTTCCACGAGGAAGGCCAAGGTGAAGTGATAAGACCATAAAGCCAAAACATGATTATATTGACAAATTTGGTACATAACAAAATTCATAAGTAGAAAAGTAGCTTACTGCAGTATAATTTCAAACCACTCTACTGTTTAGGGCTGTCTCTTCCCTCCTCTTTCAAATCCCTACCATTGTTTTTGCTCTAAGGGCTGTATTTGTGCACATTGTTGTAATAAACACTCATTTCTGCTACCTTTATAGGCTTTTAAACTCGTCATGATTTTCATTTTCCCTAACATTTAGAATCCATAACCTTTCACATCACTGATATGGCAATACATGGTCTACAGGTGATCTTTCTTGTGAGAATCACCTCTGGCCTTCCTCTCTTGGTGATTTTGATGAATCTTTTGTCATGGCCTTAAATATCTCCAAAGCATTTGAGAAGGTTTGTTTTGCTTCTAGACTTCCTCTCCTTTCACTTTTCTGCTTCTCTCTTCATAGTAGCACTGCTTCCTCTGTAGTTAACCCATTGGAGTAGTTGTTGACATAGTAACTTCATGTCCTGTCAACTGTGGTATTCCTCTGAGTTCTGTCCTGTCGCCTGCTCTCTCTCTCTCCTGTCTGTCAATGATTTTTCTTCAGCCACTAACCCTATGCTTTCTTATGCCAGGGACTGTATTATTTGAACAATTCTTGCTCAGTTTCTCACCTGAATCATATCCTTTATTAATTTAGACCAGCGCAGCATCTTAGCATTGGGAAGCAGTGACCTGGGTAAATTTAATAATGCTAAAACCCAATTTCTCTTATACCTTTTTTTTTTATTATTAATCTTACCTGTTTCCTACCGTCATATATCAAAGCACTGCAATTCATCCATACAGTAACATAAACATGGGCATAACCAAATCCTATCTATTTAGGAAGTTTCACATAATTTAGAAAATCTCCTTCTCAAAAGCTGGAAATGTTAAGGCTCTGTACTTATGTGAGCAGGTATTCCATATTTTGAGGGGGTATGTACATGTTCCACCAGTGTGTAAGCCAAAGTTCTTTCAGAGGTCTTTCACCTCATTACAGTTTTAAACTCTGCAGTGTTGCAGTCCTATCCCTACTTTGCATGTACTATTTTGCCTATTGATTTTGTGAGCTGCTTGCATGTACCACTCGTGTTAGGCCTTGGATCCATGCTAGATGCTGTTCATTGTACATGTTACTAGATAGGTAGGATTAGGTATTTCTGGTCTTCCTGTCAGACAAGTTGTACTCAGAATATTTCACAAATCATCTAAACCCTAATCCTACTGTCATATACAGCATATCAGTGTACATTTTTCTTGTATGATAGATCCATGTTCTGGAGGACATATTGTTCATCTCCTCAGTACAGACCTTTTGTCTTGAGATTCAAACTTTGTCTTCCTGTAAGCTCGTGTCAATAAAAGAATTGAATTGAACTGAATTACCTCTTTTCCTGAAACAGCAAAGCTGTGGTGTTCTGTCCTTTCTTTTATGTTTCCTTTTCCAACAATCTTTTTCAGCTTAATGTGTTAGGTCTGCAACACCTAAGGAGCTTTAATTAATTTTACACTTTTTGTATTGTTTTTCCGTCATTTGAGTTGGCTATCTGAAAGCACAACCTTCTGTTCCCATGCTAAATTACATATAAGATGCATCTACTCTATCACACTTTCTCTTCCATACTTCAGCACTTCAGATGTAATCCCATCCACTCCATTTGCCTTTCCTTCCTTCAGCCTCATTATTGCCCTTCTTACCCCCCTTTTTGCTATAGGCCCCTACACTTGTATCCTTCACCTTTCATCCTCCGTACCCATGAATGTAACAGCTGCTGCCTCCCCATCTCCCACATTCATCAGTTCCTCAAAATACTCTTTCCATCTTCCTTTTAATTCCTCCTTTCCTTTTGTTTCAGCAACTTCCCTTCCATAATTCTCTCAACATTTCCACTCTTACATCCACCTCTTTCCTTTTTCACCTGCTTCCAGTATAGTTTCTTGTTATTCCTAAACTTTTCACTAAACTTTCTTTCAAAATCTCATGTACTCCTTTGCTTTCCTCTATCAGCCCCTTAACATTCAACTTATATATTTTGTATTCTTCCCTCCTCCTTTACTGAACTTCAACTGGTACATTCCTATTGAACAGTCTACCATATGCCATTTTCTTCTCTTTCACAGCATTTCTAATCTTCTTTGTCAACTTTTTTATTGCTGTATTTCACTACCTTGTATCCAACTATTTATTCTACAACTTTTAAATATCTTTTTAAACATTTTAATCACCTCATTCACACATGACTGCATTTCTACATTCACTGCAGTTCATCTAAATTTTCAGTTACCTCCTTTCTTCCTCCTCCCAGCATTTTTCCTGATTCATCTTCTCACTTGCCAACACTTTTACTTCATTCTTTTTTTTTTTACTTCTCCATTCTTCCTTCCCACAAGAACCATGAAATGATCAGACTCTCCAAAGAATCCTCTCAAGACTTACACCCAGCACAGCCTTTCTCAATCCTTCATCCACTGCCACATATTTTTGTCGATCATCTTGTGCTGAAAAAAGGTGTTTGCAAGGAGGAAACCCCTCTCCGCACAAATATCCACAAGATAGCTTCCATTCTCATTTACTTAAGGCACTTCCCATTTAGCAACTATCTCACCAATTTTTCACATCCCACTTTCACATTCATATCACCCAATATGACCATGTTTCTCTTATTCTCTAAACCATTTATGCAGTCATTCAAATTTCTCAAGAAAAGCTTCATTTCATCCGTACTCGTACAGACGTCATAGTCACAGGCGCTTATACACGTACTTGCATACTTCACAGTCTTAATCTTTCCTTTCACCCGCACTGTTCCTGATCCATTCCATCCATGCTCTGTAACACCCTCCCATACTCTTGATTATAGCAGAACTGCACATTCTTCTTTTCCTCTTCCTTGATAATTTTCACTCATTCCCATCCCTACCACACCTCCTTCCATGCTCTCCCATGCATTCATCATTTGCATTTTCCCCAATCCCTAGCACATCCATGCTACAACTTTTAGACCCTCATAATCTCCCTCCTTTTACTCTTTTACTCCAGTGCAGTTTCCATTAGGTGGTATATAGTTATGTTTATTTCATTGTAATTTATGAGATTTCTATGTATTATATAGCTTTTAACCTTTTAAGAATATACATAATTGTAAATTATGAGATTTCTATGTATTATATAGCTTTTAACCTTTTAAGAATATACGTAATTGTAATTTATGAGATTTCTATGTATTATATAGCTTTTAACCTTTAAGAATATACATATGAAATATTTTTGAACTTATTGGATGACATCCTGATTGCTGCATGGTCAAAAGATAAAATCATGAGTAATACATTAATTATGCAAAACATTTCCTTACTCAGAACTGGTTCTGCAATAGGTCAGTGGACACCCATGTTGCATGTGTTAAAGAGTGCACAACCTCAGTTATTAAGTGATGACTTAAATTGACTAGGTAAATATTTATTCATACCCATATTATACCAAGTATGTAGACAATCAGTGAGGGTAACACAATGCATTATAAACTTATTTCCAGTGTGTTCTTCACAGCAAAATGAAAATCATAAAGCAACCAATGGCAGAGTTGTACAACAAACAGTACAGAGGAATTGAAAATATAAATACACATATACAGACTATACAAGAAACAGCAGAAACTACAAAAAAGGCATGTGACTATAAATCACACATTGACAAATGGAGTCATCCTATATACTGTAAAGAATAGATGAAAATTAAACAAACTAAATCATGATACAAATGAAAAAAGTAAATCTGCAAATATATACTGATATAAAGATAATTTATTCATTATTTTATTATGGTTAGTCGCTGCCTTCTGTGTTAGCGAGTTAACACAAAGAAATAGACAAAAGAATGGCCCAACCCCTTCCTGTAGGAAGGGGTGGCAACAGTAATGGATGAAGGGAAGCAAGTATGAATATGTACATGTGTATATATGTATATGATTATATATATAACTATGTATGTGGGCGTTTATGTATATATATATATATATATATATATATATATATATATATATATATATATATATATATATATATGTGTGTATCTGGTCTCCCACATCGCAATATACTTTGGTACACTACAGTTTATGATGATATATATGTGGGCAAATCTGAAATGATCTAACGTGTATTACAAAGGAAACATGCCACCATATCTCACTTTTTCGGAACCATCATGTACTCTGGGAGGAACAATGAGCATTCATCTAAATGATGTTATTTTGCATGACCTAGACCCTTCCTGAGTAAGAGTATAAATGTGGGTGATACTGCTATGACAGCATAGATTGAAAAAAGTAATTAAATTTATAGCTTCCCTTGAAACAGAAGGTTGAGATTTATAAACTTGGGTTTAAAGCTTATCAGTATGTTTGGATTATTTATTATTGACCTTCTTCAAGATAGTATCCGTATGAGGCTACGTTTGAAGTTACAGTATGCCAATGTTATAATAAGAAAAAAGTTAAATCCAGTATTTCTGAGGAGTACAACTAATACCATCTGTAAGTGTACTTCCGACCACATGGTTAGGGGGGCTGATTTGATGCAAGCCTATCTGTTTACCCTAGTTGCAAAGGCAGTCTCCTTGTAAATGATCTGTAAATTTTGAAGGTCATCTGTAAAGTTTTGAAATGCTTCCAGAGGCACTGGGGTCTGGTTCCTAGAATAGGCCCCAGATACCACTTGGGAGACAACAATCGGCAGGTCTGCATCTCTGAGTTGGTAGGCTGTATGATGGAAGGCATGAGGGAAGGCAATGGGTCCACGACGCTCCACTGAAGCATGCTGGTTGTAACTTTTGTCTGGAATTAGGAAATATGGGCAACCTTGACACTGGCAGGCATTACTTAGCAGACCAAGTTGAGGACGGTACCTTTTATAAACTTGGTCAAATGTAGCATCTGTAACATCCACTCCCAGCTGTGAGGCTTTCCTTAGGATCTCCTGACGTGTCATAGGCTGAACTACCTCTTTGTGGGCAGAAAAATATGCTTCCAACCATGAACTCTGTATATGTTCCATAAATTTTGCATGTAGATCTTTTTCAATAATCTGGGAGTTTTCCTCTTGGATATATTTGGTTACCTGTTTCAAACTGGCATCATAGTCAGAAATGGTAGCATTTAGCCGGTCTCGAGAAGCCCTGTGCATCAGGGCATGAGCAACATACACAAAAACATTCTGCTCACAGAACAAGTCACTAACAACATCCTCTGTGAGTCCAACCTCCCTGGCATAAGTCTTTAGAGTTAGCCATGAAACATCTCCAGCCCCAGATACATTACGCAGCTGCTCAACCTTCTCTACATTTACCCGTATAGGGATCTTTGCTATTAATTGTTTTTTTAGACTTTTTACTGCCTTTGCTGCTGTCTTTTTGGCTGCTTTCTGGACTCTCTCAAAGGTGTAGAAATTCTCCAGAATAAAATTTTCAGATCCTACCATAACTACTTTGGAATCAGTAAAATGTTTTTGAACCAATTCCTTCTTTTGATCAACAAGTGTTTCAGCAAAGAAATCTGTGAATGGTGTTGACTCACTCTTCTTTGACTTGTAGTTGGACAGGCAGCGACCAATATACTCAATTAGTATCATCCTTACAATCTTAGCCAAAACAATTGGGTCTTGGTAGCTTTCACATCTTTGCTTTATATGAAGTAGAAACATGGGCTTGATGAGTGATTCACACTTGAGTGTCTTGTTATCTACTAGCAGGGTGCTTTCAGACATCAGAGCCTGAGAAGTGTCATCCCTGAGGACCTCCAAATATTTGGTATAACTTGGTCGGTTGATATACAAGGCGGCCGTGGCTTCTATGCTTTCAATACGGAGATGCACAAATGCAGATCTGGGCTGTGTTGGGTATTCAAACAGAATACGTACCCAGGTGACCCCTAAGGCTGCCATATGTATATTAAAATCAAGGATGTATGGATTTTTCAGGATAGCAAAGGTGGCACACATTGCATATAGACGTGTATGGACAAATGGTGCCATTACCTTTGCGGAAGCTGGTGGGAAGACTGGAACTATTGCATTAAAACGTGTATTCTGATCATCCCATTTTAACTTTATATCTTTATTGACCCCAGCTAAATCATTAGATTCAGCATAAGTCTCCATTGCTACCTGACTCATGACAGAATATGGTGCACTCACCAGTGCTCTGACACTGTATGACCACGGGTTGATTTTTACAGAGTCCCTAGTTGGTGCAAACACTGGAATACCTGTAATGGTGAACTGTTTTAGGAATTCAAACTTGTTTAAATTTGACATCATACAGAAGTCTGGATCTTGAAGATCCGACAAAGTGGAGGTTAAAGTAACCCGGCAACAATCCTCTGAAGTAACACTAACATTTTGGATACTGATTTTATATTTGTTGTAGACTTTCATAAATTCGTTGCAGTCATTTTCGTAATCCTTATCTGTATGGCCCTTCATCTGGAGAACTTTTGTGTTATATTTGCCTCCACCAACAGTTGTACTAAGAATGTTCTCTGCCAGCTCTAGGTCATTTAGAAATTTCTCTGTTGTAAGTATTGCTTTCGATTTATTAAACAATGTTCTAAAATCAGTTTCATAAGTGTTCATCTCCTTCCGTGCAAGTCTTTGGCGGATAGATCTAGGATCATTTGTTTTTTTAAGCACCATCATCTCTGTTTGGAAGATTTCTTCCATTAAGGGCAACAAATCTGGAGGAACAACCTCCTTCCTGTTGTGCCACTGAATGATAATAGAGTTCCATTGATAGAATACCTCTTTTAGGATAGAAATGGGTATTTCATGAGGCTCTAGTGTTATATGCCCTTTGTTTCTGCCCAGACTAACTGTTAAATTTTGCAAATGTTCTGGTCCCATTGAGAAGTACACCCATTCCTTTAAATGAAATGTGTCATTAATCTCTGACCCTGGCAGAGATGCTCCTGCCACTGACAGCTTCAGGCATTGGGAAGTTCCATCAGAAATGTTGTTTCCAATTTCCCGTAATTGCTCATCCATTTCAGTATGAGTCTTTGCCCAGAAGAGAGAAGGGAGGTTGGAGCTGCCACTGTGCAACCGTGAACGAATACTGATGCTGTACTGCACAGGAAATTCATTGCCAGCACCTAAAACATATACATTACATACTTTACCTCTGGCGGCCTGCACTTTGTTAATAACACTGTCTGGCTTAACAGATGATGTATTATGAGTGCCATCTGTAATGAGAAACACATTGATATATCTCTCCTTACAACTGTAAACTTCATTTACAATTGTCTGGAGGGCACCAATCAAGTCAGTGGCACCACCTTCAAAGTCATTCAGCTCTAACAATGTTCCCGCTCTTTTTAATAAAACCGCACTACTGAAAACGTATAGCTCTGTCCTTCCAACCAAATGAGGTGTCACATAAGTATTCCACCCTTCCACTAAGGCTTTCCAGAAATTGGTCATAGACCCTGATGTGTCTGCCATGAGAATATTATAAGTCCTCACTGCACTGCAAACACCTTGCTGGTGTGTACGAGTTAACTGATGCGGAAGAGATGATGGCATTTGGATCAATGAGTGTATTCTTTCTTCACCATTACCCTGAAAATAATAAAACAGTAAGTAAACTTTCTGAAAATTTGGCAAATCTTCAAATTTATTCCCTTTCTATTTTCAATATGAAACATCAGAAGTCACAAAAACTCTTACAATACAAACTCTGGGTTTTCTTTGCACTAAAATAACACTACAATCATAATTCATTCAATTAAAACATTCATTCATACATACATATATGAATATATATGGAAATAGAATCGTTTTTCCTCTCCCCAAAATCATTTTCAATCCATCATTTCACCTCCAGTTTCATCTCCAACTCCTCCTCATTCACTCTGGTTCTGACACATAAAACCTCTTTGTCAACCAAACTCTCTTCACTCATGCCCTCCATATGTTTAACCCATTTCAACACACATTCTTCAGCCTTAACTTAAACTACCAGGCTGTTTATTACTTAGATCACGTAGTGACTTGTAACTTAATCTTACCTGTTGAATTAATAAGTGGTTGGTGGGTTACATACAGTATTCTGTAATTGTATCTATATATATATATATATATGGCAATCTTATATCTTAAACCAAGACTTAACCAGCTAAGAACCATTAGCATGCAATACAGAATGTATATCACAAAACAACATTAGCATGGAAAACAGAATGTATATCACAAAACAACATTAGCTTGGAATCACAAAACAACATTAGCATGGAATACAGAATGTATATCACAAAACAACTTATCTTTACCCTGAGAATGTACAGTGCAGCATCACTGTCTATGTCACCATGATCAACTATAGTTTCATCCTCTGTTTCCTTCTCTCATCAGGTTCTACCATAATTGGTGGCTCCCATCTCGCTTCAGTTTCCCTAGGGTCTCTGGATGTTAGTAGAAGTTGGTCATGCGAGATGGAAGATGCCATACTGCTGAAGTATAGGCCTCTTCCTCTTGTAGAGGTCATTCTGTATTTCAGCGCTCCATTCTTGCTCAGCAAATCTTTAGGATAAATGCACCTGTGAAGGAATGTCTTCAGTGCCAATGAAGCGCATGTAGTTTCCTCGCTTCTATTTGATGTGTTTGGTTCCTTATATTATTTCCTGCAGCTGTAGTATTACTATTGGTACTAACTGCTGGTTTGCTCATGGAGTAGAACTTATAAAGACTGTCTATAACTTCCCGGAAAATTTCTCGACCGCTTCATCTCGTCATCATTCTGGAATGGTAGAAGAGAAAGTTAATTACAGGAAGCTAAAGATCTCATTGTGTGTATATCTCAATGTGTGTGTATATATACATTGTGTGTATATGTGTGTGTGATTCACCTGACGAGGTTATATGAATTATTCTTGATTGCCGTTTACTGCATAAACAAAGTAGTGCTAGGAACAAACAAGGAAAGGCCCAATTCGTTCACACTCAGTCTCTAGCTGTCATGTGTAATGCACCGAAACCACAGCTCCCTTTCCACATCTAGGCCCCACAGACCTTTCCAATGGTTTACCCCAGATGCTTCACATGCCCAGGTTCAGTTCACTGACAGCACGTCAACCCCAGTATACCACATCGTTCCAATCCTGCATGTTCATTCCCAATCACTCAAAATCTTTTTCATTCCATCTTTCCATCTCCAATTTGGTTAGCACATTCTTCTTGCTCCCACCATTTCTAGCAATATCCTCTTTGTCAACCTTTCCTCTCTTATTCTCTCCATTTGTCCAATCCATTTCAGCACATCATCTTCAGCTCTCAACCACATCTTATTAACACATCTCTCTTAATCTTTCATTACTCGATCAAACCACCTCACTGCACGTATTGTTCTCTAACATTGAATTTTTGAATTTCCATCACATCCACCCTCCTCCACACAGCCTTATCTATAGCCCATGCCTCTCATTTATACAATAATACTGGCATGATTCTACCTTCACACATACCCATTTTTGCTCTTTTAGTTAACAATCTCTCTTTCCAAACATTTTTCAGTGCTCCCAGAACCTTCGCCCCATCACCCACCCTATTACTCGCTTCCGCTTCAGTAGTTCCACGCTATCTTGTCACTTCCACATATCTGTAACACTTCACTTCCTGCAGTTTTTCTCCAAACTTATATCCTAACTTCTCCCTCACTACTGCTGAATCTCATTTTTTATCATCACATTTACTCTTGGCTTTCTTGTTTCACACAGTCTTCCAAAACTCAGTCACCAACTTCTGCAGTTTTTCACTCGAATCAGCCACCAGCGGTGTATCATCGGCGAACAACAGCTGACTCACTTCCCAGGGCCTCTTATACCCAACAGACTGCATACTTGCCTCTCTCTCTCCTCTCCAAAACTCTTACATTTACTTCCCTAACCACCCCATCCATAAGCAAATTAAACCATGGTGACATCACACACCCGTGCCGTATATATATATATATATATATATATATATATATATATATATATATATATATATATATATATGTATATATATATTATTTATTATACTTAGTTGCTGTCTTCCACGTTAGCGAGGTAGCGCAAGAAAACAGACGAAAGAATGGCCCAACCCACCCACATACACATGTATATACATACACGTCCACACACGCACATATACCAATAAATTTCAACGTATACATACATATACATACACAGCCATATACATATATACACACGTACATAATTCATGCATGCTGTCTTCCTCCATTCTCGTCGCCACCCCGCCACACGAAATAACATCCCCTCCCCCAACCCCACTTTTCCTAGGTAGCGCTAGGAAAAGACAACAAAGGCCACATTCGTCCACACTCAGTCTCTGTCATGTAATAATGCACCGAAACCACAGCTCCCTTTCCACATCCATATATATATATATATATATATATATATATATATATATATATATATATATATATATATATATATTCTTACCGTAAATAAGGCTTAGGTGTTGTGCATGGCGAATGCGAGGGTAGTAGAGAAATCCTGTATTGTGTGTTCATTGCCTCCAATTGTGCCTATATTCTGTACACCTAAACAACTCAATTGGTGTCGTCGAAATGCTGGCAAGGTCAAGGTAGATGACATTATTACTTTGCTCACGAACACACGAGTAAATGGTACACAATAGTTTTCATATCGTGTCATTGCCTCCATGCTGGGTGTATTTATGTAGCCTCCGTGGTACAGAAATGGCTTTTCTAACTCAAAAAAAAAAAGAAAAAGGTCTGAAATAACATTCCTCGCCCAACACCTAAGTCAAGTTAGCCACATTACTGCCATAGTGGCTTGTGTCGGGCAAACGTTGCCACATGTACGACATCATTGCCGTGATTTTTTTTTTTTTTTACCATGAATACAACTGGGTGGAAATTACTTTTGAGTTTTGGTAAATGATAATTTGATTATTAATTTTACCGTAACATTTGATGGTATGGGAAGTCTTAACGGGATAATGTGTTCAGTCGCGCGTGAATGGGGGAACATAAACATGAGTTGGCAACGTCGCAGGTTTCTACCCTCCCCCTCCCGCATTTCCAAGCGTATATGCGTATCTACGCATCTACGCCATGCATATAATATACATCGTGAGTATAAACTTCAAGACTAATGTTCCTTTCCTTATGTACCGGAATAAATGTCATAAAAATGACAGATTTTCGTCACCTGCGTCCGGCGTGAGGTATAACTGATTAAAGTCATTAAATACATCATCTTTAATCCATCTTCGTCTTGGCAGAAAAAGGAAATTCAGCAGCAACTTAAATGTATTTAAGTTGCGACCATGAAATACATCAACCGCCCAAGTTACTTTAATGTGTTACTAATATTGCCTTAGCGGTAGATAAGTGAATAACCCGGTCACTGTTTTCAACTTCAACAATTCTAGTGACGGATGTAATTTCATTATTTCAGTAAGTCGAAGTAAATTTTTCCACTCTATTTTTTATCATATATATATATATATATATATATATATATATATATATATATATATATATATATATATATATATACACACACACACACACACACACACACACAAAACTGCCTCCCTAAAAGTAATATGCGTTGCTTTACGCCATTGATAATGTGTGTACGTATCTACGCCATTGATAGTGAATACGTACTACATTATATTGAACACCTTGCAAAAAGGATAGATATTTTTTCGAGTGTTTATTAAGTATTGTAAAACAAAAAAATTTTGTGCCGAATTTTTGACTTGCCGCCATTTTCTCATAAATTTGCGTCTATTTCTTGGCCGATCGAACTGTGCGAAAAGGTTCGTTCTGGCCTCAAAAGTTTTCGATCGTAGTCAAATCAAAATACATAATCGTGATTATAAAAATTTCTCAAATAAAATATATACCATAGTTTGATACGAATATTAGTGTATTTAGACGTAAGTTGTATTATATATCCTTCCAGAATAGTGTAGTTCAAGTTTATTAAATTAACTTTGATAATGTTATAAATACCTCATTTGTTAAGTTTCCATAGCCAAATGTGGGTTCATTTTTGACTCGTGTGTGACCTGAAGATCCTTCCAATGTCTTCATGGCCGCCTTATTATCGCCTCCTCTGAGGACAATCCAGTGCAAACAAGAGGTCAATGGATGAACGAGGCCCTTGCACCGTTGTGGTCAGGTGGTGAGCTAAAGTTCACGTTGGCGTGGGTTCGATTCCCGGCCACGTGGTGGTGGTAGTGACATGGTCCACCATGTCAGCCACCCATGTCCACTAACACGGCATTCATGAAGGACGCCGCCATTATTGACCTAACCTAGCCTAGCCTAGCAAGACTAACCTAGCCTAGCCTAGGAAGATTAACCTTACCTAACCTAAGCCTAGCCCTAGCCAGACTAACCTAACCTAGCCAGACTAACCTAACCTAACCTAACCTAACCTAACCTAGCCGAGCAGGATTAATGTAACCTAGCCGGACTAACCTAACAGCCTAGCCTAGCCAGACTAACCTAACCTAGCAAGTCTAACCTAGCCAGACTAACCTAACAGCCTAGCCTAGCCATACTAACCTAACCTAGCAAGTCTAACCTAGCCAGACTAACCTAACAGCCTAGCCTAGCCAGACTAACCTAACCTAGCAAGTCTAACCTAGTCAGACTAACCTAACAGCCTAGCCTAGCCAGACTAACCTAACCTAACCTAACCTAACCTAACCTAACCTAACCTAGCCGAGCAGGATTAATGTAACCTAGCCGGACTAACCTAACAGCCTAGCCTAGCCAGACTAACCTAACCTAGCAAGTCTAACCTAGCCAGACTAACCTAACAGCCTAGCCTAGCCATACTAACCTAACCTAGCAAGTCTAACCTAGCCAGACTAACCTAACAGCCTAGCCTAGCCAGACTAACCTAACCTAGCAAGTCTAACCTAGTCAGACTAACCTAACAGCCTAGCCTAGCCAGACTAACCTAACCTAGCAAGTCTAACCTAGCCAGACTAACCTAACAGCCTAGCCTAGCCAGACTAACCTAACCTAGCAAGTCTAACCTAGTCAGACTAACCTAACAGCCTAGCCTAGCCAGACTAACCTAACCTAACCTAACCTAGCCAGACTAACCTAACATCCTAGCCTTGGTTAGATGTCCCATGTGGTTATAACCCCGGAAGATATAGTGATGCTGGGGTTAGATTAGGGTAGGGAACCTCATCCAAAATGTCTTTATTTTTTTTATCTTATCTTTCAGGAATATATGAACGCCAACTACATCATACATACATAAATACATACATACATACATACATACATACATACATACATACATACATACATACATGATACAGGTTGTGGCCGCTGCTTGTTACAACCCAACCACGCAAATATGAACCTAACAACTCTCGTAATGGCTGGGGTTATGAAAATGTTATAGCCTCAGTAACAGCAGTTGTAAGGCTTCAAATATCGATGAGTGGCTTCAAATATCATGAATCCTTGGCTTCAAATATCGATGAGTGGCTTCCAATATCATGAATCCTTGGCTTCAAATATCGAGCCATAGCGAATATTGATCGAGCGATATTCGGCCATGGAAGGCGGGTACCAATATATCTCTAATATCACCACATCTATGTCATGTCAATGCCTATAATCTAAGCAATATTCTATACAGCTTTGCAAACAATATCCAACCATTGCAATATCTACTATAGTCATGTGACATGACAACTCATGATAGAGTGATATTGTATAATATTCATGTTGATTTTATAATACCATGATTATAATATGTTTCTATAAGGCTATAAGGATATTTCATGGAGGCTATACTTAAATTAATCCTTCAATTTCACCCTTTTTATTTATCATTTTCATGATAATTTGGATGATTAAATATTCATTTATGGTCATTTGTGAACCACTTCATAAGTATTTTAATATTCGTTTATGTTAATGTGTGAACCACTTCATAAGTATTTTAATATTCATTTATGTTAATGTGTGAACCACTTCATAAGTATTTTAATATTCGTTTATGTTAATGTGTGAACCACTTCATAAGTATTTTAATATTCATTTATGTTAATGTGTGAACCACTTCATAAGTATTTTAATATTCGTTTATGTTAATGTCTGAACCACTTCATAAGTCATTATAGGTTCCTTAAAATTATTAATACCATTACCAAACTAATTGAATAAGATTACATTATTTCTTACTTACTTGAAAGATTGGACTTGATAAATATTTCGTTTCAAATCCATAATTGACATTATTTGAGCCTCTTTTTTTATTTAAAAGTTGACGTTGAAAGATGGATTTCCAGGTAAACAATAGTAAATGATATTTTCATTTCTTCCATTATTCCATTATCACAGTCAGCCATTGGTCTGTTGGTGTCTGGACTCCATATTATTATAATAATTACCATGCATGCACCGTCATTCACCACAAACTACATTGTTGTGTAGAGAATAGACATATATATTTTATAATGACTTTAATAAATGGGATGTATTAGAGAAGGTATTTGGCCATGGGGTACCCACACCTTATTTTTTTTCGTTATGGCTGCTCAAACTATAAAATATTTTGAGACCACATTAATGGCCCAATTATGTCGTCCCAAATAGATGTGGTTCATGTAAGTAGATGGTATAATATGTCGACCGATTATATAAATGGCGTGATTTCTCATTAGCTCATTCTTAAGAATTTTGATGAATTTTTGCAAAAGTTTACTTAAGTTTTATATGGAGAGATCATGACAGAATTGCCTTTGTAGATGTGATGGTTAGCAGAGAGAAATAGGCAGTCTAAATTATCTGTAAATTAGAAATAGATTTCAGCTCATGTATTCATTTCATCTCAAATTCATGAAGTTCAGGGAAAGTGATCAGTTTTGGCCTTGGCTGTTCTCAAGGGCATATTAAGGGCACACAGGAACTGTCACCCTTAAATATATTAATGAACCAATAAAGATGTAACATAAAGACATATTTGATGTTCTTCAACATATAAATAGCATATTTGATATCAGAATTATTTAGATATTCCTTCATCTTTCAAGGGACAAATGGAGTCTTTCCCAAAACCTTGAAAATTGAATTTTGCATTTTAATATACCAAGTCCACAAGGGTTTTGTATTTGTAGATTATTAACAAACCTGAAAAGTATAGTGTATATATATGTCATCTTGAGAAAATAAGATGTGTATAAACTAGTAATATATGAAGGATATGGAATAAAATAGATATAAGAGTAGAGTGTTATATATATATATATATATATATATATATATATACACGGACCGATCACGGCAGTTTATAATATAAAGAAGTGGAAAAAAATAAATATATTTCATTAAAGGTAGAACTGTTTCATTAAGGGAAACAAGTAGTGCAAAGTTCTTAAATTTCGCCTGTGAAAGGAAGGAATAAATGAATTTAAAAAATTTAGAAGAAAAGTAATTATATAACAGGATTTGATTATTCTTTTTTGTGTTGTTTAGGCTAGGATATACAATATGCTCTGAGATCAAGTGCTAGGATATAACATTATACTGTAGATCAAAAGCTAGGATATACGGTATGCTGTAGATCAAAAGCTAGGATATACGGTATGCTATAGATCAAAAGCTAGGATATACGGTATGCTATAGATCAAAAGCTAGGATATACGGCATGTTATAGATCTAAAGCTAGGATATACGGTATGCTATAGATCAAAAGCTAGGATATACGGTATGCTATAGATCAAAAGCTAGGATATACGGTATGCTATAGATCAATAGCTAGGATATACAGTATACTTTAGATCAAAAGCTAGGATATATGGCATGCTCGAGTGCCAGGATATACATATATATATACTCTAGATCCAATGCTTTATATTAAGATTATAATTAATACCCAAGATAGAGAGCCACACACACACACACACACCACGAGCTGTTATATTGCTGTGGATAAATTTGATTATGAAATGTATAGATCTTTGCCATCTTTATAATACATCCTAATTATTAAATGCACGAAGTTCAATACACGCCCTAACGTATTTATCAATTGTGGTGATAAACAACTGTAATTATAATGCATTTATCAACTGTGGTGCTAAGCAACAACTGTAATTATAATGCATTTATCAACTCTGGTGCTAAGCAACTGTAATCATCTTGCATTTATCAACTGTAATGCTATAAACAGATGTAATTATCTTTATCGAACCAGTTTAATGGTTTTTGAAATTGGTTTTCATAGTAATTATCGGTAAATTGGTTTTGTTTGCCATGTAAGGTGACATAAAAATTGGTAATAAGGGTTTGTGGGACGATGCCACTTCATCAACTCTTGTCTTTATAGAAGATTGATCATTTGGTATTGTTAATTAAACACAAGACTCAGGAATGATGTGTTGGTGCTAGTCATTAATAACTAAATTGTCCACATAATATTTCCACAGTCTACCTGTAATTAATAACTAAATTATCCACATAATATTTCCACGTTCTACATGTAATTAATAACTAAATTATCCACAGAATATTTCCACAGTGTATGAATGATTAATAACTAAATTGTCCAAAAAATATTTCCACAGTCGACGAATAATTAATAACTAAATTGTCCACACAATAATTAATAACTAAATTGTCCTCACAATATTACCACAGTCATTAATTCTAATCGTCTTCCAGTCCACTGGTTTTTTTCTTCATTAACCAAACATCACCATTTTGATTATTATTTTTTTTTGGATAAGTTCTAAGTACAGAACAAATGGTTCATGGTAGAAATAACCTTCCAATTGACACCAATCAACTAGTCATCCTGTTCTCAAAAACGAACTATATGTAGTTAATGAAGTTGGGCTGGTTTGACGTAATGGTAGGCTACCCACTATGGTGATTACACATCATATCTATCGCCGATAGATGATGTTCTTGACTCGCAAGACGTCTTCCCACATGATTATTTAGATGATTAATATATATATAAAAAGCCTGCATGAAGGAATTCTTTTAAGTCCTGGAGATATTAAATTGGGTTTCCGAACAAGGTGTTGGATCACCAAAATCAATAATTTAGATAAGACTCGTCTAGAAGGCACTGATTTATAAACACACACACACACACACACACACACACACACACTTGGTCAATGTAGTTTTCACCATCACTTACCACACAGTTAATGGTCAAACAAGGGGGGGGGGGCTTGGAGGTGTGTTATAATGGTTCAAACACCACAACAACCACCACTACACTGGCTGGACAATGTTTCTGGGCCAACTAGTGGCTCTGGCGAAGAGCAAGCCACTATATTACCTCCCCCCCCCCCCCCACATGCGCGCATTTGAACGCCAAACGTTTTTATCCTCAAATAAGACATATTCATCAGTTTAACGGGTATGTAATTTACGACCATAATGGGATTGTTATGCAGCGGGGGATTGTTTGTGTGTGTGTGTGTGACCCAAGGCCTAAATTGAGCAAGGAATGAGGCAGTTGGAAATGTTTGATTTATTGGAGAATCTCTCAAACGTTTCTAACGAAGCCGGTACGTTTCAAACGTAGCGGCCCACCTTTCTCGAACAGCAACACGGAACTTTGGAATACGTTGCTAGCTTAAACCTCCTTTGCTAAGGTAAAATGTCTCCACCTATACTCACCTCTATACTCAAAGATAGAATACCTTTGTGTTACTTTAAGTCTAGTTTGTGGTATATACTGTGTCTCCACACACTATGGTTACAGACCTGGGTGGTCATTAACCATCGGTTTCTGGCTGGTGAATGAGGTCACCATTTTGTGCTATGAAGACCCCACAGCATTTCAGAAATTGTTGACGTCATTAAAGCAATCTTATGATACACACATACACACACATTTCCCCTTTAAGCTCTGCTCTCTTAATAAAGTCACGTCTTTGGTGTCTGACCCCCATATCTTACATCCCTTGCCCCATATATATATATATATATATATATATATATATATATATATATATATATATATATATATATATATATATATAATTCCTATGAGTCCACGGGGGAAAATGAAACAGGATAAGTTGCCAAGTGCACTTTCGTGTCATAATCACATCATCAGGGGAGACACAAGAGATAAATATAACAGTCACTTGATATACAACCAAGAGACGTAGCTAGGACGCCATTTGGCAAACAAGCGATTGTCCAAGACTGTGGACACGACACGTTAAAAGAAAAAAAAAGTAATTGTTCTATTGGCTGTCTATCATCTATGGAATACTAATTGGCATAAGACATAGATGTTAAAGAACACTATGTACTCTTATGTAGGTACAATGTTACATCTGTAACTTAAAGAGTAAATGTAATTACTAATGCATTAACTAAACCTACGTGTGATAGACTGATTGTAGGTATAATAACTTCGAGAAATAGACTGTAAACTTGAACATGGTGTAACTGCTTGTCAGCGCAGACTTGGGAGTTACGTAACGTTCACTCCAGTGTACGTATTGTCATAGGTACATGTATAGGTCGTGTATAATTCCTCCTGCCAGACGTTTAAGGTGAGTTTTCTCATACAGAATTGATTGGGTCAAACTCATATTTGCCTTAGTTTGAAAAGGAATGCACCACACTTGTGTTTTCTGCTGGTTCTTAAGGTAATATTGCTGTAAAAGTAATTTTTTATTTTCTTTACCGTGGCTGTTGCTATAGATTTGCATATTCATTTCAGACCATTGTAAATATTTGATCAGCATATATATATATATATATATATATATATATATATATATATATATATATATATATATATATATATGTATGTATGTATATAGTGATTATAACGAACATTAAATAAAAGCCTTGGTGGCTTCCATTTCTCCAGATGTTAAATGATATAAATGTCTAAGACATGATTCATAATGAGGGTTTTGCCATGTAAGGAATTGGATACGCTTTGTATCTATTCCAGGGTATTGGTCGAGTGCATAGGTTCGAATCCTGGTTACGGCAATCGGTCCACAGTCAACCCAGCTGTTCATCCACTCCTAGGGGTGGGTTGATGAATTGGGTACCTGGCTCAGAATATATATATATATATATATATATATATATATATAGACTGGTAAGGATATTCAGTGTATGTATGACTCATGGTGAGGTGCCTGAGGATTGGCGGAATGCGTGCATAGTGCCATTGTACAAAGGCAAAGGGGATAAGAGTGAGTGCTCAAATTACAGAGGTATAAGTTTGTTGAGTATTCCTGGTAAATTATATGGGAGGGTATTGATTGAGAGGGTGAAGGCATGTACAGAGCATCAGATTGGGGAAGAGCAGTGTGGTTTCAGAAGTGGTAGAGGATGTGTGGATCAGGTGTTTGCTTTGAAGAATGTATGTGAGAAATACTTAGAAAAGCAAATGGATTTGTATGTAGCATTTATGGATCTGGAGAAGGCATATGATAGAGTTGATAGAGATGCTCTGTGGAAGGTATTAAGAATATATGTTGTGGGAGGCAAGTTGTTAGAAGCAGTGAAAAGTTTTTATCGAGGGTGTAAGGCATGTGTACGTGTAGGAAGAGAGGAAAGTGATTGGTTCTCAGTGAATGTAGGTTTGCGGCAGGGGTGTGTGATGTCTCCTTGGTTGTTTACTTTGTATATGGATGGGGTTCTTAGGGAGGTGAATGCAAGAGTTTTGGAAAGAGGGGCAAGTATGCAGTCTCAGTTAACATAAAAAAAAAAAATTAGAATATAATTTCAAACTGAAGTTGTCGAATTTTCATTCATTTAAGTGGCCGGCCTAGTGTGTGTGAGCAATGAATGGGATGACACAAGTTAAGAAACAGCCTTGCTTAACCCTCACATGGGGGGAGAGAGAGAAGGGGCCAGTTAATCCATCATTACGTAACCGGAAGAGAAAATAGATTATATGGAATCGAATTAGAAGGAATATGTCACCATATCCTGACCATGTTTCATGTTGGGGGATCTAGCTTGGTAATATTATGATGTGGGTGGCAGCAATTTCCAGCTAATAATAATTTTTGACTTTTTTTTGTTTTGTTTACTGTATGTATAGATAAGTTACTCCCTTACTAGCTTTATATATTTTTATGGTGTATTTATAGATAAAGGGATTCCCTCACTAGCGTTTTTTTTTTTTTGTTAGTGTAATTATGAATAAGGTGTTTCCTAACGTGTTATTTATGATGTATTTATAAATAAGGTATTTCATTACTAGCATTACTCCATCCTATTAGTGGTTTGAAGTGGCTCTCTGGGGCCCAGTTTTGATAGAGATTAAACATCATGTGAAATAACATTTTGATATACGTAAAAGCTGAAGCTAACAGACATAGTAACACTAATTGTAATATTGTTTATTATGTTTTTTTTCAGTGACAAACAAATTTTTTTTTGGATCTCAGTATTTTTTGATATAGTCTATGACACCCTTTCAGTATTTCTTAATATTTCAGTATTTTTTGATTTTTCATTATATATAGTTCTTGATATATAGCCTATGGTAACTTTGATATAGCCTGTGGATAACTTGAACATAATCTATGATAACTGTAATACAGTCTATGCAAGCTTTTTTGATATAGACGAATGCAAACCTTTTTGATATAAACTATGCAAGTATGTCTGAGTGATTAGTGTATGCCATAGATTTTACCAGTATTCCTCACTTTCATGACGATAGATTGATGTAGAATATATAGAAGCTAAGATTTTATAGGTTATAGATTATTCATATCGTGTTTGCCTCTCTCTCTCTCTCTCTCTCTCTCTCTCTCTCTCTCTCTCTCTCTCTCTCTCTCATATATATATATATATATATATATATATATATATATATATATATATATATATATATATATATATATCAATTGCAAAGCAAATCTAGTTCCACTGATTTGTATTCTCTAAATATAATCAAAGGCATTTCACAAGTCCTGTCACCTCAGTTTAAGAATCATTAGTCTAATTATTATTATTATTAGTCTAATTATTGTAGTTATTACTGCAGATCTTAGTGGCTATCTATCAGAGCCAAACTACTCATTCAGATGTATCTATTAGAGTGAATATATTATTGTTCACAGAATATGTGTTCAATTCTTGCATTACTGAAAGGAATTGTTATTAGTTATGTAAATGTTTGGTTAATAGGTTATTAATGCCAGACGACCTGCTTTTACTACACAACGCTTGAATTGCCTCGTTATGGTTGTTAATTAGCTAAACCTCGAATAGTAATTGGGGATTTTTATGGTAAAATCAAATTAGGAAAAAATTTCTAACGTATTGCCTTTTCTCGTAGTTCGCCTTTTGAATGGCTTATTAAGTGGGTAATGATAGAACAATCTGTTATAGAACCACCCTGTTAAGTCGTGTTTATTTATTTTTAAACATGATACAAACAAATATTGATGATAATTGCAATTTTTAGACATTTTCTCAACAAGTCTAGATTTGGTATCGCAAGATTTTAATGATGGTTCGTGACTTGGCATGAGCAACTACTTAATTGCCCTAGACTGCCAATAGAGGCTTATAATTGCCCGTGGTCGTTGAGTAATACAGGCTGATTAAGGAGGGAGGGATCTAGTGAATCATGTAAGTTGGGTAATGAGTAAATTGGCATGTGCAGTCCAGGGTATGGCGTCTGTGTGTGTGTGTGTGTGTGTGTGTGTGTGTGAATTGCTTCCATGTATATTACAGTGAAGTGAACGTTTGTAATTTGCTGTATCTATTTTGTATCCTACAGTGGATGCTATTTTGTTGTCTTGTTTATATCCATATTTTTCTGATCCTGTCACCCACATATCAGCGATTTTCTTTGCTTCGTATTTCCCAGCATATTGTTGCCACATAGATATATATTTATTTATTTATTTATTTGTTTATTTATACCTTTTGGAAAGGGGGGGGGGAGGGGGGAGAATAAGCCAGTGGTTCACGATGGTCGACTAAATCGATTAGTTTTTATCCTCTTGACTTGCACATCAGACCCGCCATGACACATCAAGTGATGAACCCGCTTATTTTTTTTTTCTTTTTTAAAGTCTTTGGTTTGTGTAATCCTCACGTGAGGTCTCTGACGTAAACCCAGTATTTGGAAGAGATTTTACTCGAATTAGCTTCTGGTGGACAGTGTTCAATTGGTCCACGGTCACCATGTCATGCTCAAAAAGTATAGGTAATGTGTATGTGGTGTATATACTAATGTGTATGTTGTGTATATACATTAATGGTGTTTCTTGAATTACTGTTATTAGAATTTATATTATACCAGGCAACTGCTCGTACATGATGCCATGATTGGACGCAGACGCAAGAAACATTTCTCAGATCTCCCATCACCACGGTGTAAATCTCATGTGTTAGAAAATATGTATGACTTAAGGCAAGAAATATATATATATATATATATATATATATATATATATATATATATATATATATATATATATATGTTAGTGAATACGTTTTGGAAAAAAAGAATATGTGCCTTTTTCATGTTCGTCTTTCCGCTCCTAAAGCATGACGTGTATTGAAAACGGGGTGCTTTTCTTGTAGTGTACTTTAAGTAAAATAGCCACTACATCTACTTACAAAATGTACTAATGTGTGGCTTCTATAGATTTTTTATACATCTGTAAAAAGAGCGTTTCATATGGCCAAATTCGTCATTCCATTCGTACCAATACGTAAAAGCAGTTTTAAACGTAAGTAAGCGACGTAAAAAGCAGTTTTAAACAAGTAAACTGCGTATAAGCATATTTAAACGTAAGTAAAGTCCGTAAAAGCAATTTTAAACGTAAGTTAAGTACGTTAATGCAGTTTTAAATGTAAGTAAAGTCCGTAAAAGCAATATTCAACGTAAGTAAAGTCCGTAAAAGCAATTTTGAATGTAAGTAAAGTCCGTAAAAGCAATTATAAACGTAAGTAAAGTCCGTAAAAGCAATTTTAAACGTAAGTAAAGTCCGTAAAAGCAATTTTAAACGTAAGTAAAGTACTCAAAAGCAATTTTCAACGTAGGTAAAGTCCGTAAAAGCAATTGTAAAGTAAGTAAAGTCCGTAAAAGCAATTTTCAACGTAGGTAAAGTCCGTAAAAGCAATTGTAAATGTAAGTAAAGTCCGTAAAAGCAATTTTAAACGTAAGTAAAGTCCGTAAAAGCAATTTTAAACGTAAGTAAAGGACTCAAAAGCAATTTTCAACGTAGGTAAAGTCCGTAAAAGTAATTGTAAACGTAAGTAAAGTCCGTAAAAGCAACTTTTAATATAAGTAAAGTCCGTAAAAGCAATTTTAAACGTAAGTAAAGTACTCAAAAGCAATTTTCAACGTAAGTAAACCATACTTTACATTCGACTTTGGTGTGTATGACTTCTAATATCTTAGAGCGCTTAGAGTAACATTTGAATATATGATTTTTTTTGTCATTTATTAGTTTAAGATGACTTTATAGCTAAAGCGCCCTTGGTTGATAGATTTAGCGCCCTTGGTTGATGGGCGTAGTGCCCTTGGTTGATAGTTCTAGCGCCCTTGGTTGATAGATTTAGCGCCTTTGGTTGATAGCTCTAGCGCCCTAGGTTAATAGATTTAGCGCCCTTGGTTGATAGCTCTAGCGCCCTTGGTTGATAGCTCTAGCGCCCTTGGTTGATAGGTTTCGCGCCTGTGGTTGATAGATTTAGCGCCCTTGGTTGATAGCTCTAGCGCCCTTGGTTGATAAATTTAGCGCCTTTGGTTGATAGATTTAGCGCCCTTGGTTGATAGCTCTAGCGCCCTTGGTTGATAGCTCTAGCGCCCTTGGTTGATAGCTCTAGCGCCTTTGGTTGATAGATTTAGCGCCCTTGGTTGATAGCTCTAGCGCCCTTGGTTGATAGCTCTAGCGCCTTTGGTTGATAGATTTAGCGCCTTTGGTTGATAGGGCTAGCGCCTATGGTTGATAGGTGTAGCGCCCTTGGTTGATAGATTTAGCACCCTTGGTTGATAGGTCTAGCGCCTATGGTTGATAGCTCTAGCGCCCTTGGTTGATAGGGCTAGCGCCTTTGGTTGATAGGTCTAGCGCCCTTGGTTGATAGATTTAGCACCCTTGGTTGATAGGTCTAGCGCCTTTGGTTGATAGGGCTAGCGGCCTTGGTTGATAGCTCTATCGCCCTTGGTTGATAGGTTTAGCGCCCTTGGTTGATAGATTTAGCACCCTTGGTTGATAGGTCTAGCGCCTATGGTTGATAGCTCTAGCGCCCTTGGTTGATAGGGCTAGCGCCCTTGGTTGATAGGGCTAGCGGCCTTGGTTGATAGGTCTAGAGGCCTTGGTTGATAGGCTTAGCGCCTTTGGTTGATAGGTCTAGCGGCCTTGGTTGATGGGCTTAGCGCCTTTGGTTGATAGGTCTAGCGCCCTTGGTTGATAGATTTAGCGCCCTTGGTTGATAGGTCTAGCGCCTTTGGTTGATAGGTCTAGCGGCCTTGGTTGATGGGCTTAGCGCCTTTGGTTGATAGGTCTAGCGCCCTTGGTTGATAGATTTAGCGCCCTTGGTTGATAGGTCTAGCGCCTTTGGTTGATAAGTCTAGCGCCATTGGTTGATAGCTCTAGCGCCTTTGGTTGATAGATTTAGCGCCCTTGGTTGATAGGTTTAGCGCCTTTGGTTGATAGGGCTAGCGGCCTTGGTTGATTGCTCTAGCGCCCTTGGTTGAATGTAGCGGGATCTCCGCGGTGTGGCAACACCGTCAGCGGTTGTCATGTTATCCGACCCAGGTGGTCAGTCCGACGCAGGCAGTGAGGGAGAGCACACGTCCGTCATTCCTCCCTCACTTCCCTGCGAAATCGTCGCATTTTATCTTTTTAACGAATTCTTCCTGAGCCACCGTCACCATGGCTCAGTTATTTGGGAGTTATATTGACTCCAAGAGAAAGGCGGCCTCGAAATACCTACAGGTAAGGCTTTGGCCACAAGGGAAACGTTTCGTGTGTGTGTTGTGGTCGTGGTCCGTTCAGTACAGAGACCAGACCAGTATTGTTGTGGTCGTGGTCCGTTCAGTACAGGGACCAGACCAGTATTGTTGTGATCGTGGTCCGTTCAGTACAGGGACCAGACTAGTATTGTTGTGGTCGTGGTCCGTTCAGGGACCAGACCAGTATTGTTGTGGTCGTGGTCCGTTCAGGGACCAGACCAGTATTGTTGTGATCGTGGTCCGTTCAGTACAGGGACCAGACCAGTATTGTTGTGGTCGTGGTCCGTTCAGGGACCAGACCAGTATTGTGGTCGTGGTCCGTACAGGGACCAGACCAGTATTGTGGTCGTGGTCCGTTCAGGGACCAGACCAGTATTGTGGTCGTGGTCCGTACAGGGACCAGACCAGTATTGTTGTGATCGTGGTCCGTTCCGTACAGGGACCAGACCAGTATTGTTGTGGTCGTGGTCCGTACAGGGACCAGACCAGTATTGTTGTGGTCGTGGTCCGTTCCGTACAGGGACCAGACCAGTATTGTGGTCGTGGTCCGTTCCGTACAGGGACCAGACCAGTATTGTTGTGGTCGTGGTCCGTTCCGTACAGGGACCAGACCAGTATTGTTGAGATCGTGATCCGTTCCGTACAGGGACCAGACCAGTACATAACAAGGGATGGTCTGGTTCTTCGTGGGGGAACGAAACGTTTCCCCTCGTTACTAGGACCAGTCCGTTCCATGATTAGAACTGAGGTAATCCGTTACTAGGGGAAATCTCAATTACTAAGACTTTATTATCTTTAATAAATTCTGAATGTATGATGATAGATTCAGATCTTTAATAAATTCTGAATGTATGATAATAGATTCCGATATTTAATAAATTCTGAATGTATGATGATAGATTCCGATCTTTAATAAATTCTGAATGTATGATGATAGATTCCGATCTTTAATAGATTCTGAATGTATGATGATAGATTCCGATCTTTAATAGATTCTGAATGTATGATAATAGATTCCGATATTTAATAAATTCTGAATGTATGATAATAGATTCCGATCTTTAATAAATTCTGAATGTATGATGATAGATTCCGATCTTTAATAAATTCTGAATGTATGATAATAGATTCCGATATTTAATAAATTCTGAATGTATGATGATAGATTCCGATCTTTAATAAATTCTGAATGTATGATGATAGATTCCGATCTTTAATAGATTCTGAATGTATGATAATAGATTCCGATATTTAATAGATTCTGAATGTATGATAATAGATTCCTATATTTAATAGATTCTGAATGTATGATAATAAATTCCGATCTTTAATAGATTTTGAATGTATGATAATAAATTCTGACCATCACACTTGATCACTCTTAATTGAGGTAATTTGATTAATCATTTGTTTCCTTGTTTTCAGATACTTGTTAGAAATGTTAGAAAAATATGGTTAAACAGAAGATTAATTTCTTATGTAGGTATAAATATGCTTTATGTAGGCATTAATTTTGTTGTATTTGGTGGATTAATGAAATGTTACAATGGAATGATAGTTATGTGGTTAGATAAATGGCTAATTGTAAATTGATGGGTAAATGGCCAAATGTAAAATGAAATGGCCAAATGTAAACTTAATGTAAATGGCTTCATGTTGCAATGGAATAATAGTTATGTGGTTAGATAAATGGCCAAATGTAAATTAACGATAGATGGCCAAATGTAATTTAACGATTAATGGCCATATGTAAACGGTTAATGGCGTCACGTTACAGTGGAATAATAATTATGTGGTTAGATAAATGGCCATATGTAAATTGAAGATAAATGGCTTCGAGTGTTGATTGAAATTATTGTGATTCGTCTGGCATTATTAATGGAGTGACCTCAATGATGCGTAGTAATTTGCAGTTAGAATAGGATGTATGATGATAATATTTTACTTTCCTGCAGAGCTCACAATTTTCCATATTGAGTGCTCACATCCCCTTAAACTATGGAGATTGAGTGCTCACATCCCCTTAAACTATGGATATTGAGTGCTCACATCCCCTTAAACAATGGATATTGAGTGCTCACATCCCCTTAAACTATGGATATTGAGTGCTCACATCCCCTTAAACTATGGATATTGAGTGCTCACATCCCCTTAAGCTATGGATATTGAGTGCTCACATCCCCTTAAACTCTGGATGTTGAGTGCTCACATCCCCTTAAACTATGGATATTGAGTGCTCACATCCCCTTAAACTCAGGATATTGAGTGCTCACATCCCCTTAAACTATGGATATTGAGTGCTCACATCCCCTTAAACAATGGATATTGAGTGCTCACATCCCCTTAAACTATGGATATTGAGTGCTCACATCCCCTTAAACTATGGATATTGAGTGCTCACATCCCTTAAACTATGGATATTGAGTGCTCACATCCCCTTAAACTATGGATATTGAGTGCTCACATCCCCTTAAACAATGGATATTGAGTGCTCACATCCCCTTAAACTATGGATATTGAGTGCTCACATCCCCTTAAACTATGGATATTGAGTGCTCACATCCCCTTAAACTATGGATATTGAGTGCTCACATCCCCTTAAACATGGATATTTGAGTGCTCACATCCCCTTAAACTATGGATATTGAGTGCTCACATCCCCTTAAACTATGGATATTGAGTGCTCACATCCCTTAAACTATGGATATTGAGTGCTCACATCCCCTTAAACAATGGATATTGAGTGCTCACATCCCCTTAAACTATGGATATTGAGTGCTCACATCCCCTTAAACTATGGATATTGAGTGCTCACATCCCCTTAAACTATGGATATTGAGTGCTCACATCCCCTTAAACAATGGATATTGAGTGCTCACATCCCCTTAAACTATGGATATTGAGTGCTCACATCCCCTTAAACTATGGATATTGAGTGCTCACATCCCCTTAAACTATGGATATTGAGTGCTCACATCCCCTTAAACTATGGATATTGAGTGCTCACATCCCCTTAAACTATGGATATTGAGTGCTCACATCCCCTTAAACTATGGATATTGAGTGCTCACATCCCCTTAAACTATGGATATTGAGTGCTCACATCCCCTTAAACTATGGATATTGAGTGCTCACATCCCTTAAACTATGGATATTGAGTGCTCACATCCCCTTAAACTATGGATATTGAGTGCTCACATCCCCTTAAACTATGGATATTGAGTGCTCACATCCCCTTAAACTATGGATATTGAGTGCTCACATCCCCTTAAACTATGGATATTGAGTGCTCACATCCCCTTAAATCTATGGATATTGAGTGCTCACATCCCCTTAAACTATGGATATTGAGTGCTCACATCCCCTTAAACTATGGATATTGAGTGCTCACATCCCCTTAAACTAATGGATATTGAGTGCTCACATCCCCTTAAACTATGGATATTGAGTGCTCACATCCCCTTAAACTATGGATATTGAGTGCTCACATCCCTTAAACTATGGATATTGAGTGCTCACATCCCCTTAAACAATGGATATTGAGTGCTCACATCCCCTTAAACTATGGATATTGAGTGCTCACATCCCCTTAACTATGGATATTGAGTGCTCACATCCCCTTAAACTATGGATATTGAGTGCTCACATCCCCTTAAACAATGGATATTGAGTGCTCACATCCCCTTAAACTATGGATATTGAGTGCTCACATCCCCTTAAACTATGGATATTGAGTGCTCACATCCCCTTAAACTATGGATATTGAGTGCTCACATCCCCTTAAACTATGGATATTGAGTGCTCACATCCCCTTAAACTATGGATATTGAGTGCTCACATCCCCTTAAACTATGGATATTGAGTGCTCACATCCCCTTAAACTATGGATATTGAGTGCTCACATCCCCTTAAACTATGGATATTGAGTGCTCACATCCCCTTAAACTATGGATATTGAGTGCTCACATCCCCTTAAACTATGGATATTGAGTGCTCACATCCCCTTAAACTATGGATATTGAGTGCTCACATCCCCTTAAACTATGGATATTGAGTGCTCACATCCCCTTAAACTATGGATATTGAGTGCTCACATCCCCTTAAACTATGGATATTGAGTGCTCACATCCCCTTAAACTATGGATATTGAGTGCTCACATCCCCTTAAACTATGGATATTGAGTGCTCACATCCCCTTAAACTATGGATATTGAGTGCTCACATCCCCTTAAACTATGGATATTGAGTGCTCACATCCCCTTAAACTATGGATATTGAGTGCTCACATCCCCTTAAACTATGGATATTGAGTGCTCACATCCCCTTAAACTATGGATATTGAGTGCTCACATCCCCTTAAACTATGGATATTGAGTGCTCACATCCCCTTAAACTATGGATATTGAGTGCTCACATCCCCTTAAACTATGGATATTGAGTGCTCACATCCCCTTAAACTATGGATATTGAGTGCTCACATCCCCTTAAACTATGGATATTGAGTGCTCACATCCCCTTAAACTATGGATATTGAGTGCTCACATCCCCTTAAACTATGGATATTGAGTGCTCACATCCCCTTAAACTATGGATATTGAGTGCTCACATCCCCTTAAGCTATGGATATTGAGTGCTCACATCCCCTTAAACTCTGGATGTTGAGTGCTCACATCCCCTTAAGCTATGGATATTGAGTGCTCACATCCCCTTAAACTATTGATATTGAGTGCTCACATCCCCTTAAACTATGGATATTGAGTGCTCACATCCCCTTAAACTCTGGATATTGAGTGCTCACATCCCCTTAAGCTATGGATATTGAGTGCTCACATCACACATAACTTTGGGTTCAATGCTCACCTCGCTCAGAACTTTAGATATTGAGTGCTCACATTGCTATAAACTTAGATATTGAATGCTCACATTGCTATTACCTCATGGACATTGAGTGCTTACGCCGCTATTGATTTCAAAATGAACTTTAATATGCGTGCTCACATTGCTATTAACTATAGTTATTGAGTGCATATGTAGTTCTTAACAGTGAATACTTTTACCTTTACCTTTGGGTATTAGTTGCTGACATCGCCATTAACTGTGGATAATGAGCTCTCACAGTGCCATTAACTTTGGGTATTGAATGTTCACATAACTATTTGAACAGTGAGTGCTCTCATCGCTGTTAACTTATGCTATTGAATGATTTCATTTTGCTGTGGTAGTGTATTGTTCAGAGAATACAGTAACTGTTGCAGAGTATGATTTGCAGCATTGCTACTTATTTTACTGAGCGATATTAGTTACATTTGATAGTAGTGAGGGTTGTGGGTGTTGAGAAAATGTATTAAGGTTAATGTCTGCCACCAAAAATATAGTCAGTTATTGTAAAAGTAGACGAGACTTTTTTAAAGGTAAATAGTTCCTATAAAAAAAAATCACAGCCTGTAGAATATAGTGCCTACAGAAACCACAGCCAGTAGATAGTTATTAAGAGTAGAAATGTACCAACTTATAATCGTTTTACTGCTCCTCGGGCTGTCATCTGTTACCTGCTTTTGGTATTCATGGAATGCTCTGTCTTTGGTCTAACTGCTATATTGTGACTAGAATATTAAACTGTAAGAAAGATTCTAACTGCCAGGGTGGGTAGACAAGATTTCCGCAGGTTTTACACTTTTATGCGTATTTTATATTTTGACCTCATTTTTATCCCTTTTTTTTTATATATTGTTCAATGAGATATAATGATCCAAACCATGCTCTATACATGTAATTGTATTCCTAAAAAGTACACTTGCATTAAAGACCAAAAATCATGTAATATACAGCTGATAGTGATGCATTCCTAAACAGACACAGCCCTCTTACAAGATGAGAATTACCCATTATGTACAATTGTTTTTTGAGGAAACATTTATTTGAGTACAATATATGGCTTGATGGCTAGGTCAGTGGTTAGTTTTTTTTTTTTAGCATAGACTACTTTATTTATCCTCAAGGTGGTCAGTTTATGCCACTGATATTGTAGGGTTACCCTTGTCACATTAATGTTTGGGAAGTGTTAAAGGAATATGTAATTGTATGGTTAATGGAGAAGTAATTCAACTTGGGATTTGTAACAAACCTAATTGTAAGGCAGCTCTCAATTATTTCATGAGAAAAGGCGATAGTGTTCTTGTTTAATCCTTCACCCTATGGGTTTCATTTCATCTGTTGACGGGATGAGTTAAGAAGCAAAGTTGTTAATAAATTTGACCATCTTTTGAAATTCAACTCTATAAGTGTATCCTTTGTGTTAAAGTCACTCGCATCTAGTCTGTGAGACATATCGTTTGGTTAATCAGCTTGAATATTTAAGATAAAATCAACCTCTTATTAAAGTAAAATTTAATAGCATGGATTCATAGCAATGCTGTCAATGCTATAATTTCTTATATCAAGTAGTGAGGTTTGATTAATCACTAAAGAATCATGGAGTATTTATTATTTAGTTGTAAATTGACAGATTTCTTGAAAGGCCAGTCAAGCAGCAGTTGCTTTGGAATTTATCAGTTCGTTCTTGCCATCAGTCATTAAATGAAAACAGTGTTTTGAGAGAAGTGTCTTGATAGATAACAAGGATTTTCTCAGTCGAAGGTGGAAGTTCAAGAAAATAGTGCATGTAAAAACAGAACTGCAACTACTCTTTAGTATTCTAGTGTTTTTTCTGCGGGCCATGTTTTGCCTGTGCAATGTCAGTCACATAACAACTAAATAATAATTCACTGATATTATTGGTGTTATTGAACATTTTTCAGGAATGGCAGTCAACAGCATATTCGATGATAGTGTTTGGGGCGACCCTGGTGGTGATGTTTTGGGTGAGCGTCTTTCTGTATACGTCATTCTACTTCACCTACATGCCTCAAGAGTCTGCTACATGGCCTATCCATTTTCAGTACACGTAAGATAACTCCTTCAAAATGTTTTGATTGTAAACTATGGAGAAATACCAAACCTCGAAATATCACAGATAACATAAGAGTAATGTGTGAGGGGAAAAGTAAACTTTTCATTTATTATGTGCCCATTCCTTTCATCACGTTATCTATAATGTAAGAATTGTGGATTTTAACTTATTTCTGTCTGTTCTACCTGAAGTAATTTGTTACAGACTCTCAAGATGCCTTGATATGAAGATTTTACGAGTCTCCTTAATATACCTCATCGGTATAAATTGCATATAGCTTTTTGGTAATTACTACCTCTGATATTTTGCAGTTCTTGTGGTGAGAAGCCAGGCATCTGCAGCTTCCCTTACGCCATCATCAGTGTAACTGACCCAACTCGTGGCTCTGTCCTTGCCAGGGGTCAGAAATATCGTGTGGTTGTTGACATTGAGATGCCAGAGTCACCCATGAACCAGAGGATAGGTAATGAAGCTAAGGCATTTATCTCAGGTGTGTTAAGGAAAGTCACTGTGTATGTATTGATTGCTGAGCTTGCTTGTGCCATCTACTTCTACCAACGGGGGAAAGAATTATCAGGTACTTTCAGAAGCGATGACATTTGCAATGGATGTTGAAGTAAAGCTGAGAATGATTGTTGGTTGCTGCACTTATGAAAATGTTCTATACAGTCTATTTATCTCATGGTATACCTAGTATGTTTTTATGATTGCAAGAGAAGCTCTAAAGTTAGATGCTTAAATGGCATAATACCTCATGCTTGAAAACTTAATGAAAGATATGTTGTAAGAGTTATGACAAGTTTAAAGGACATTATATCAAATATGAACTTGTCACTAATGGAATTTTTTTAATGGTTCCTTATTATTGTATGGCTATTACATGGAAAGCTTTATTGTTCAGCATGTTTGATATCTTTCAATACAAGTGCATTTTACAGTAGATGATACCCATATGATTTTAGCCAGCATGTTTCAGTTTGTTTTTAAGCTTTATGGATGTTTGAACTACCATGCCATTGTGTTGTTTCTGAGTTTTCTTATGAAGCTTCAGTTCTTACCTGCTTTTACAACAAGGGTGACTTATCTTTGATTTTTTTTCATGGGAATATCTTATCTGAGTCTAGCAAGATATTAGTGGGCATCCCTATCAGCAGAGGAATGATTTGTACTAACCTGCATGAGAAAACACTCATCATGACTGACTGGAGAAAGGTGGGGAAACCTTTCAGATTGATGGGAGAAAATATAACTGGTTGATCAGCCATCTGTGATAAATAGTCTCGTAAAGAATAGCTAATCAAGTTTTTTGTTGAATCTGTTAATTGTTTAGAACTTCTTGTCGTTGATAGTTACAGAAATTAAAACTTGTTATTGATAGTTACAAAAATACAAAACCTTAAATAAATATTCATCAAAAAATATCCAAGAAAGCACTTATAGTAAGGAAAGCTGAGAAGAGCTTGAATATCAAATCAGGAAAAAACTTGCATGTTGAACCCTTTCACTGCAGCTGTGTAGTGCATCTACTTTTTTATAAACTGGGATATATATATATTTTTTTATACTTTGTCGCTGTCTCCCTTATTAGCGAGATAGCGCAAGGAAACAGACGTAAGAATTGACAAAGAGGATATATGTGTCAGAGGTGGAGGGAATGAGAAGTGTGAGACCAAATTGGAGATGGAAGGATGGAGTGACAATGATTTTGAGCGATTGGGGCCTGAACATACAGGAGGGTGAAAGGCGTGTAAGTAATAGAGTGAATTGGATTGATGTGGTATATGGGGGTTGACGTGCTGTCAGTGGATTGAAGCAGAGCATGTGAAGCATGTGGGGTAAGCCATGGAAAGTTTTGTTTGGCCTGGATGTGGAAAGGGAGCTGTGGTTTCGGTGCATTACACATGACAGCTAGACAGAAATGTACTTCTGTATATGTATGTTTATGTCTGTATGTATATGTATGTATATGTTGAAATGTATAGGTATGTTTATGTGCTGTGTGGGCGTTTATGTATATACATGTGTATGTGGGTGGGTTGGGCCATTCTTTTGTCTGTACCCTTGTGCTAGCGCGGTAGACAGCAACTAAGTACAATAAACAATAAGATAATAGGTATATATAACCATCATTGCCTTTAGTTGCATTTCACTCATGTTTTCATGTACTAGATTCTAAATATTTTCTGTGTATGGGTCTGGATATGCCACAAATTATTGATAATTTTTGAAGCGTGACTTTTATAAGAAAGTAGATGATGATGAAAACCCTTTACATTAGTATTTGTTTCTGACAAAAATCTTTCAGAATTACCTCAGATCTCACTGTGTATGCCTAAAATACTGCTGGAGTGTCTTATATGCCTGGCAGCAGAGCAACATAGGTTAAAGGACTAAGTTTTATTTTTTATTTAGAAAATTATGTTCTAGTGGTCATTATAACAAAAGTTATGAGATTATTTTTTTTTAATATTTGAGACTATTCTGCTCATAGAGTGTTTCATGGATATTATGATAATCACAGTAAAGGTCTCCTAGCTGTACAAAGTCGCTATGAAAGGTTTCAAGTGTCATGGCATTTACAATACTGGATAGAAAGTTGATTCATCTCAGATGCGAATAGTGTGGTCTTACAAGTAGAGTAGGAGGGGATTGAGAGCCCCACCTTGTATAGGTCAAGGCGGTGTAGAACAAGAAGATTGAAGATATTTCAAGAAGTAAGAAGAATGTTAGGAAAGTAATTTTTTCATGGAGAGTAAATGAAGGTTGTAATATTCTAAAAATAAAGATGATTTCTGGTAATGTGACCCAAAAGGATTACCTTATGTAGAATTTTTTTATTAAAATGTTTGACAAGAAATAAAGACACCATGTACTCATGTACACACAGGTAGTCCATGCTCAACATGGTTTCATTTAGAATTGCTGAGATCTTAGGAAACTAGTTTGGTTGAGATAATACTTGATCTGGTTCAGTGTAGTTGCTTATCATGACAATATTTTGCTAATGATAAACTCATGATGAATGGAGTGTTAACAGTGTAGAAACATATCATTTTTTGCTAGTGATAAACTCATGAATGGAGTGTTAACGGTGTAGATCTTATTTAAGTATATAAAAGCATGATGAATTACATCAGCATCTTAGCTATTATAAGCCAGCAGATGTATAATATCAAAAACAAGACTTTATAGCTTGAGACTAACTGAAAAATTTAGAATTCTAACAGATGTTTAGATTTACACTATGGTATATCACTCTTACGAATTGTTATATGCATTAACTATAACTTTATTTTTTCTATTGTTTGATGGTTTCAGGTATGTTCCTGATCAACATGAGCATGAAGAGTCACAATGGTGAAGTACTTCGTCAGGCAGCACGTTCTACTATGATTCGCTACAAGTCGGAGCTCCTTCAGACGATATCTACCCTGATCTTTTCCCCTTTTCTCCTCTATGGTGTTCATGAAGAGAAGCAAATGGTGACAGTGGAACTCTTCTCTCAGTATGAGGAAGATCCGGTATGTGTTGCAGGTTTTGAAGTACATTAAGTTGTTTTTATTTGCCTTTATAGATTCATACATTGAGAGGGGGGGGCTGGAAATCCTCCCCTCTCATTTTTTTTATAATTTTCCGAAAGAAGGAACAGAGAAGGGGGCCAGGTGAGGATATTCCCTCAAAGTTCCAGTCCTCTGTTCTTAATGCTACCTCGCTAATGCGGAAAATGGCGAATAGTATGAAAGAAAGAAACATTGAATTCCTACTGTATCTATATCTTCACCTCCATTGTCACTAACATGGGCAGCATCAAGAATGTACAGCCTTTTTATTTGCTCATAGATCCTCACAGATTCATGTCTTTAGAGAGAGAAATTTGTGTGACATTGCCTTACTTTATTGTAGCTTATTTGGTCTCACCATACTTTGCCCTGCTTTACCTTACCCTGAATTATTGCTTTGTTTTCTCTTGCTCTGCTTTGTTTTGCACTGTATAACTGTTTCCCTCTCATTTGAGACACCATCATTACATGGGTTTATTCGTTAAATCATTCTAACCTACATTTTGAAACTTTTCAAGTATTAGTTTCCTAAATATCATGCCTCATTGAACAAGGCATCAGCAATTGCTCCATACATTTGCTGATGGATTCTATCCATTTAGGATTGAACATAATTGAAGTAGATAAATTTTAGTCACTTCCCATAAAGAAATAAAAAAAAGTTTGTAAAGAATGAAGGTTGCTTCAGCTTGTATGTAGGAAGAGGGAGTCGAATTTTAGTTGTATGAAAAGACTTATGGAGAAAAAAAGGTACGAGGAGTCATATTCTTCTAATATCGTAGGAAGCAGTAGAAGGAAATGAGAGAACTTTTGCAAATGAAAGATAATGTGGAATTGGAAAGTATGATAAACCACCATGTATAGAGTGAATTGGATTTATGTGGTATATGGGGGTTGACGTGCTGTCAGTGGATTGAAGCAGAGCATGTGAAGCATGTGGGGTAAGCCATGGAAAGTTTTGTTTGGCCTGGATGTGGAAAGGGAGCTGTGGTTTCGGTGCATTACACATGACAGCTAGACAGAAATGTACTTCTGTATATGTATGTTTATGTGCTGTGTGGGCGTTTATGTATATACATGTGTATGTGGGTGGGTTGGGCCATTCTTTTGTCTGTACCCTTGTGCTAGCGCGGTAGACAGCAACTAAGTACAATAAACAATAAGATAATAGGTATATATAACCATCATTGCCTTTAGTTGCATTTCACTCATGTTTTCATGTACTAGATTCTAAATATTTTCTGTGTATGGGTCTGGATATGCCACAAATTATTGATAATTTTTGAAGCGTGACTTTTATAAGAAAGTAGATGATGATGAAAACCCTTTACATTAGTATTTGTTTCTGACAAAAATCTTTCAGAATTACCTCAGATCTCACTGTGTATGCCTAAAATACTGCTGGAGTGTCTTATATGCCTGGCAGCAGAGCAACATAGGTTAAAGGACTAAGTTTTATTTTTTATTTAGAAAATTATGTTCTAGTGGTCATTATAACAAAAGTTATGAGATTATTTTTTTTTTATAATTTTCCGAAAGAAGGAACAGAGAAGGGGGCCAGGTGAGGATATTCCCTCAAAGTTCCAGTCCTCTGTTCTTAATGCTACCTCGCTAATGCGGAAAATGGCGAATAGTATGAAAGAAAGAAACATTGAATTCCTACTGTATCTATATCTTCACCTCCATTGTCACTAACATGGGCAGCATCAAGAATGTACAGCCTTTTTATTTGCTCATAGATCCTCACAGATTCATGTCTTTAGAGAGAGAAATTTGTGTGACATTGCCTTACTTTATTGTAGCTTATTTGGTCTCACCATACTTTGCCCTGCTTTACCTTACCCTGAATTATTGCTTTGTTTTCTCTTGCTCTGCTTTGTTTTGCACTGTATAACTGTTTCCCTCTCATTTGAGACACCATCATTACATGGGTTTATTCGTTAAATCATTCTAACCTACATTTTGAAACTTTTCAAGTATTAGTTTCCTAAATATCATGCCTCATTGAACAAGGCATCAGCAATTGCTCCATACATTTGCTGATGGATTCTATCCATTTAGGATTGAACATAATTGAAGTAGATAAATTTTAGTCACTTCCCATAAAGAAATAAAAAAAAGTTTGTAAAGAATGAAGGTTGCTTCAGCTTGTATGTAGGAAGAGGGAGTCGAATTTTAGTTGTATGAAAAGACTTATGGAGAAAAAAAGGTACGAGGAGTCATATTCTTCTAATATCGTAGGAAGCAGTAGAAGGAAATGAGAGAACTTTTGCAAATGAAAGATAATGTGGAATTGGAAAGTATGATAAACCACCATGTATAGAGTGAATTGGATTTATGTGGTATATGGGGGTTGACGTGCTGTCAGTGGATTGAAGCAGAGCATGTGAAGCATGTGGGGTAAGCCATGGAAAGTTTTGTTTGGCCTGGATGTGGAAAGGGAGCTGTGGTTTCGGTGCATTACACATGACAGCTAGACAGAAATGTACTTCTGTATATGTATGTTTATGTCTGTATGTATATGTATGTATATGTTGAAATGTATAGGTATGTTTATGTGCTGTGTGGGCGTTTATGTATATACATGTGTATGTGGGTGGGTTGGGCCATTCTTTTGTCTGTACCCTTGTGCTAGCGCGGTAGACAGCAACTAAGTACAATAAACAATAAGATAATAGGTATATATAACCATCATTGCCTTTAGTTGCATTTCACTCATGTTTTCATGTACTAGATTCTAAATATTTTCTGTGTATGGGTCTGGATATGCCACAAATTATTGATAATTTTTGAAGCGTGACTTTTATAAGAAAGTAGATGATGATGAAAACCCTTTACATTAGTATTTGTTTCTGACAAAAATCTTTCAGAATTACCTCAGATCTCACTGTGTATGCCTAAAATACTGCTGGAGTGTCTTATATGCCTGGCAGCAGAGCAACATAGGTTAAAGGACTAAGTTTTATTTTTTATTTAGAAAATTATGTTCTAGTGGTCATTATAACAAAAGTTATGAGATTATTTTTTTTTAATATTTGAGACTATTCTGCTCATAGAGTGTTTCATGGATATTATGATAATCACAGTAAAGGTCTCCTAGCTGTACAAAGTCGCTATGAAAGGTTTCAAGTGTCATGGCATTTACAATACTGGATAGAAAGTTGATTCATCTCAGATGCGAATAGTGTGGTCTTACAAGTAGAGTAGGAGGGATTGAGAGCCCCACCTTGTATAGGTCAAGGCGGTGTAGAACAAGAAGATTGAAGATATTTCAAGAAGTAAGAAGAATGTTAGGAAAGTAATTTTTTCATGGAGAGTAAATGAAGGTTGTAATATTCTAAAAATAAAGATGATTTCTGGTAATGTGACCCAAAAGGATTACCTTATGTAGAATTTTTTTATTAAAATGTTTGACAAGAAATAAAGACACCATGTACTCATGTACACACAGGTAGTCCATGCTCAACATGGTTTCATTTAGAATTGCTGAGATCTTAGGAAACTAGTTTGGTTGAGATAATACTTGATCTGGTTCAGTGTAGTTGCTTATCATGACAATATTTTGCTAATGATAAACTCATGATGAATGGAGTGTTAACGGTGTAGATCTTATTTAAGTATATAAAAGCATGATGAATTACATCAGCATCTTAGCTATTATAAGCCAGCAGATGTATAATATCAAAAACAAGACTTTATAGCTTGAGACTAACTGAAAAATTTAGAATTCTAACAGATGTTTAGATTTACACTATGGTATATCACTCTTACGAATTGTTATATGCATTAACTATAACTTTATTTTTTTCTATTGTTTGATGGTTTCAGGTATGTTCCTGATCAACATGAGCATGAAGAGTCACAATGGTGAAGTACTTCGTCAGGCAGCACGTTCTACTATGATTCGCTACAAGTCGGAGCTCCTTCAGACGATATCTACCCTGATCTTTTCCCCTTTTCTCCTCTATGGTGTTCATGAAGAGAAGCAAATGGTGACAGTGGAACTCTTCTCTCAGTATGAGGAAGATCCGGTATGTGTTGCAGGTTTTGAAGTACATTAAGTTGTTTTTATTTGCCTTTATAGATTCATACATTGAGAGGGGGGGCTGGAAATCCTCCCCTCTCATTTTTTTTATAATTTTCCGAAAGAAGGAACAGAGAAGGGGGCCAGGTGAGGATATTCCCTCAAAGTTCCAGTCCTCTGTTCTTAATGCTACCTCGCTAATGCGGAAAATGGCGAATAGTATGAAAGAAAGAAACATTGAATTCCTACTGTATCTATATCTTCACCTCCATTGTCACTAACATGGGCAGCATCAAGAATGTACAGCCTTTTTATTTGCTCATAGATCCTCACAGATTCATGTCTTTAGAGAGAGAAATTTGTGTGACATTGCCTTACTTTATTGTAGCTTATTTGGTCTCACCATACTTTGCCCTGCTTTACCTTACCCTGAATTATTGCTTTGGTTTTTTTTTTTTTTTTTTTATGGTTTAGCTTTGATGCATTATTGGTTACTTTTGAAGTTTTAGTGGTTTTATTGAAATCATGTCATCTTTAAAGGCCCCACTGTGAAAAGTATTGCTTTCCTTTTGAATCTGGTTTCAGTGGCAGAAATAAGATGTTGGACATAGATGTCCTTTCTGCGACTGTATCTTATCCTTTAGAAGTTCTTTATAAACAAATATGATGTCTTCACAGTATGTTTTTGCCAGTGTTTCATAATGTAAATCCTTCATAAACAAAGCTGATGTCTTCACAGTATACTATTACCACAGTTTCAGAACGTAAGGATTCCTCAAAGCTGTATCAAGCCTCATCAGGCGTACGTCAAATATCTGGTGCTGATCCTGATGATGAAGGGCTGCAGGAGATTTTAAGAGATGATGAAGGTCAGGTGAGTAATCAGGGAGTTACCCATTGCTGACCTTGCTCTTGTCTGCAGTATTTTAATTGTTTCTTTATTATTTTATTTTGTTAAAGTTATTTAAATCTTTGTCTTCAGAGCTCATTTTCAAGTGAAGACATTCGCCTCAAATAAGATGATTTATGAATGTCGATCATCAAGCTTACTTCCCAGTGTTCCTTTTTGTCCACTGGGAGAGTCACACATTAATTTTATAGGGTTCTTCCATGGTCATGTGTATTATGGTAGCACACTTATTAGTACACATATCCTTTATGGCTACACACATATATTACGTTTATATTAAATGATGTCATTATTGAATTTGCATTCCTCCACCTATGGTTGTTCCCTTTGCCACCCCTGGCTAGGAGATGTATGTGGTAGGTTTCACTCTAACATTCCTTCATCCCCCTGATGCTCCTCTTATTAATCCTATGCCTCCTTCCCATAATCTCCTCCACCTGTCCGAAAAGTGCCTCTCTCTCTCTCTCTCTCTCTCTCTCTCTCTCTCTCTCTCTCTCTCTCTCTCTCTCTCTCTCTCTCTGGACACAAGCAAGGTTTATCATAGGTCCTGATGGCACCCATTCCCGTGTACTGAAAGAGTGTGCTGTAGCTGTATAAAGTCATATAAGCTGACTTTTTTGTAGCTATTCTCTGCTTTTATATGTAATCTCATAATGGGATTTTGTTTCTCCAAATCCTGAGAAACTGTGCAAATTGTATGTTGTTGCTGAGTTGATTATGTTCTTAACTCTTACCAATAATTCCAAAGATCTCCTTTCACCTTAATGCTTATATCTCTGTTTTAGATGCACAATATTTTAAACTTTATGTGCTGTAGCTGCTAGTAAATTTCTGTTTCACATTTCTATGGCAAAGGTAATTGTAGGCTCAAGTCTCATGTCTACCTAGGAAGATGTATCACCAATTTTCCAACTGTAATGAGGCTTAAGTACGATCTGTGGGACTGAGAAATTATCAGTAGTCGTATGTAGTTCTGGTCATACTGATGTACTCCCTTCAAAAATGTTTATGATGAAAATTAGGTGCTGTCTCACCATATCAGAACCATGTTAGACAGAACTCTCCTCAGTGATAAATTTGAAAATAATGTATTTGGGATTTTGATATGAAACTTGGTAAAGTTGTAACAAAAATTAAATGTTCTCTGCTTGTCTTTTAGACTCCTCATTACTTTCCCATTTCCATTGATGCTTCAGTGGTACGTACACAGGATGTCAAAGCTTCCTGTCATTAATTGCTGTATGCCACTTATGCAAAGGTTTGATTTGTCCTTACATGGAGCACTTATGTTACACCTTGGGAGCCTTTAGAACCTTGAACTTTTTCCATACAATTTCTTCTCTTCCAGTCCAAGTCAACAACTTGCTCCACTTTCCCTTCACCATGCTGTTTGTTTTCTTTCCCCTTTTCTTTATTTATTACTTCAGTTTCTTCTGAGTGCTTCCTGTTTGAATGCCACTGTTTCATATGATTGATATGCAGCCATTGGAAAGTCAAGATAACATATGATGCAACCTTTTGTAAAAGGCAGACTTTCTGCTTATTTAAAACTTGTACCATTGTTTTCTGTTTTTTTCTCTAATGATTCTTGCTTTTTTTTCATTCAAGGAAGGACTATAATAGGTGATCATTGCTACCATGTTATCTATCATAAATTGTGGTTGTCTAGGGTCAACCAGATTTTTATATGATTGTTAATGCAATTTATGAAATTATACCTGAAATTTTGAATGTGTTCTGACTGTTTTGATTTCAGAGACTGAAAGCTGATCAGCTTCCGGTGTCAGAGAGACGTGATAGTGATGATTTTGAAGTTGTTAGTTCTTCTAAAACACAAGGTTTGTTTAATGTTTTTCATTGCTCTGTACTTGATCTGTTTTTAACTGATAAAGTTGTGAATCTGTAAACCTGATCCCTTACCTTAAAAGGCTACTGATTCAAATTTTTTCCGCATGACACACTTTTGATATCAATTAGCATTTTAAGTTTCCAGTTTGGGTGAAAAATAACCTTAGCTATCGTTTATGGTTGCCAGACTCCATAAGGTCTTAAATTGTTCCATGGGAAAAAATTATAAAGAGCATAAAATCAAGCACAAACTCATGCATAGCATATCAGAACTGGGTAAACACTTGATAATGGTTGAAAAACTTCACCACAATGCAGGGAATCTTGCCAATTTTGATTGCATTTCCTTAATCATATGTAATGGTTAGGAGTCATGAGACATTTATTGATGTTTTTTTTCAAAATGTTTCATGACATGTTCTCAAAAGCCTCTGAGCGAGTTAAAGGAAAACTGATAATGCCCATGGTAATCAGATATTTTTGGATGTGTATCTTTTACAGTGATTTTTTTCCATCATACTTTTTGTTGACAAATATCACTAATTTTCCATATAAAAGGTTTAAGAAAAACAAATGTTCTGTTGAATAGTTTTATACCATTTCATTCAGTAGGATTTTCTTAACTGGAGCAGAGACTTTATGTTGTGTTATGATAACAGATGTTCTGAAGTTGATATGACACTTCCATAACTTTACATATCTCTCTCTCACCAGTGATTCTTGTTAGAAAGAGTTAGGTGGAGGAAAATTATAAAGAAGAATTGAGTCCAAAAAGGAAAGCTCTCTTGCTTTTGTCATATCCTTTTATTTTTCCACCCTCAGGAGTTTACTGCACTCCAATTCTTTCAGTCCTTATAAACCTAATAACCCAAAGTGAGTATATCTGTACTCCCACCTGATCCATGTCAAAGGTTCTCTGTGGGTACATAATAACCAAGAAATATTTGCCAGGGAAGCATATTGTTAGCTGAATATTACTTAATATTATACCAGTTACTATTAGTTAGGCATATGATAAGTCTTAGGGAAAGCAGTGCTGCCCTCAGACAGGTTGCCTTATTATCTTGTTTTGAAAGAAGAGGGAGATTGTTCAGTTTGATAACGGGTCAAGCTAGAGATTGATTAATTATTTGCTTAAGCATTCTTCAGTATTGTTTGGAGCAGTGTTGTATTGCTTAGAGTTAAATGATTTGGGTACTAGCAAGGTTGCTGTTAATGACTCCCTTTCCTCAAGTTAGTCGTGCTTGTTTTGGCTTGAAAGTAAATCATTTGGGCATATGTCCCCATTATGGTCGATTTCCCTTGGCGACATAGGTTCATGAAGAAGCTGTTTTTCCCTTTATGAATATATATCACTATTCCACCCACATATTTTAATGGTTTGCTTTCTTTGTATCAAGATCAACTATCTGTTTAAGAACAAAGCTGTGGTTAATTGTAGTACTTTTAGTAAATAAGAAGTTGAATTGCAGCTTCTAATTGATCAGGCCCAAGTTTAGATTTTGTTACACAATCACTTTTCAACAGTTGAATTATTTTTAGTCCACCTGTCATAACCTTGCAAGGTTAAGACAGTAAGTTCCTGTTGTACACATACTTTTTTAATATGAAACTTAACACCATTGATATAAAGAACTGGTGAGGAACCTTGATAACCTAATTTGTGTATTTATTAAGCACTGATTTGGACACTTCTGATGCTTTAAAGAAGCATTGAAATATATTCCTTTTTTTAAGAAGATGGAACAAGCAGTAGACGAGGATCAAAACTTGTGGTCTCATCAGCAAGCAAGGCGGGTAGCAGACGAGGCTCTCGAGTATGTGATGTTGATGAAGATTGTGATGTAACAGGTGAGACAAACACAAGGATTGAAAATGGATAGTATTTATGAATATCTCATGTCATTTGTGGGCTAGGTCAGAATATTTGAACTGGTATATTTATGTAGAGACATAATGGTAATTTTCATTAAGGCACCATAGCTTCTCTTGTACAAAGTGAGACATCTCATTTTGGTATTCCATGCACCATTACATGTATTACTTCTTCCAGATATTTCATAATTCCATGGTGTTAATGACAGTACATATTCCTTTTCAGTAAAAAATGCTGGTAGCAGACGTGCATCAAATGTTTACAGCAGTGAAGATGATTGTGTTATTCGCCAAAGACATCAAGTTGTAGAATAGGCACGAGTAGAGTTCATCCTCTCAGTAGCTTTACGTAGGTTTTGAAGTCATTGTGCTGTTACAGTATACATTACTATTGGTTCTTCTTTCCATAAGCTTAATCTGTATTTTAGTTTGTGTGTGTGCTTATATTTATTCATGTATGTATATTAAACTTGAAAATTCCATCATCTTCAACTAACCGGAATATATAAATTTTTTTGTATCATGGGTTTTACATAGTTCCTACAACAGAGCAATTTCAAAACATACATGACTTGCTATTCTCTTTCATATGTGTTTGCTATTTCCTGCATGAGTGAGGTAGCGACCAAAACATGACTGAGCTTGAGAGGATCAGAGGTCATCATGTGGCTCTTTCTGTTGTTCCTTCTTTTGGAAAGAAACACAGGAGGGGAAGATTTCCAGCCCCCTGCTCCTGCCCCTCATTCACCTTCTATGACACAACACGGGAGATATGTGGGTCACATTTTTCTCTCGGATCACCAGGAATAGCTTGTCATTTTCGAAAAAAAAGTTGATTTAAATATTTAAATGTATAATCAGCAATTTGTACTGTCGTTTGGGCTGAACCAGGGTTTATAAAGTGGTTAAGGGCAGGGTAAACCATGGAAAGGTCTGTGAGGCCAGGTTGTTGATAGGTGGACTCTGGTTTTGTTGCATTATACATGATGGCTAGTGTGTGGATGTGAGTGAATGAGGCTATTTCTTTGTCTTGTCTTGCTGTTACCTACTAACACAGGAAATGGTGAATATGTATGAAAAAAAAGGTATGTAGTTACAGTAGACAAGGGTATGATAGTAATCCTCATTGAAAGAGTTTGTGTGCATATACTGTTTTATATGCACTGTGGATTTTTATTCTATTAAGAACAAAATAAGTGAAAAATGTATTTCATGTAAGTACACTTTACATTAGTAAAGCTCATTAATGACACTTTTTTACCATGCTTTTAACATCACAGAATAGGTTTGTGAAAGCAATTTGTACTTAAGTTGATTATTCCTTCTAGAAGTATATTTTAGGTTAACTGGTGCAATATATTGAAAGCTTTAAGAATGTAGATAAGCATGATTAGTTTAATTGCAAACTTTTTTCAATGTATAGAATTTTTAAAATGATTGAAGAGCTGAATGTGCAGTATTCATTCCTCCACTTTTCACATTTTTCCTTTGCTTTACATTTCCTTTATTGGGGATTTAACTCAGGCCAGTTGTTTTAAGAATTTATATTTTGCTTCAGCATTTTCTCTTAAATACTATTTTCACATGGAATAAGAGTCTGCATTCTTAGTAATTTTGATAAAAAGTTGTGTTAAACCTCATAGTAATAATAGGTAATTTCCAAAGATGAGATCAGGTTAGAGGCAACATTCCTCGGGTAAATTTAAGAACATTGTTCCTTAAGTATTGATGGGTCATGGAAGGAGTCTTGTTCCTCAATTATTTTTATTTAAGTAAGTGTTTATACTGTTCTTGTCATTTCCTCAGAAGAGGTCTTGAAAAATAGACATAAGATTGGGAAAACATTCTTTCATTTTTCCTAAGAGTTATTATCAAAGAAACTTCATTCCTAAAATGGCGACCACTCACGTGACATGCCAAATAAATTCAAGGTATAACTCAACCCTAAAACAGTCTTGAAAAAATTGGGAAAGATCTGCAAAATCAGGACAACATAATCACCAACAAAATTGTTATAGGCACCTAACAATAAATTAATACAATCACTACTAACAGTTTCAGTTTAAGGGTAAAATTACAAATGGTACACTTACAAGTTTGATAAATGGTTTGCCTTAGCTGTTTTCATGTCCCATGGTTCAGCCTGTTGACTGCACGTAACCCTCTCATGTACCACATCCATCCAATTAATTTTGTCCATGTCACACACCCTCTCGAATGTTCAGGCCTATATACACCTAACACCTGCAGTGAAAGGCTTCCCATCCCAAGATTTGTTTATCCCTTGTTCAAGAAAAAATCGAGAGATTCAGCATAACCTCCTAAAACCCTCAGAAGCCACAAGTGGAAAGCACCAAAATGAATCTTGTGCATTGCTTGAGATAACAGAAGGGATACAGGAAAAGTTAGTAAATATGAACAGTTTTGATGCTAGCCAGTGTGTTGTTGATATTACTGGTGTTCTTTGGTTGCCCACTATATCAGAACAATTCCTGAGAGTGTAGATATAATAAGGTAGCGTGTCTCCAACATGACACCTTAAGGTGCCAAAAGGATCATTCATACCAGAAGTAAAGTTACAGAAAACATGGAATGAATGTCGAATGTCAGGATAAAAAATCAGAATCGGTGCAATATGCCTAAACTTGGTACAAATGCTTTTTTCCTTAAAAGCATTATTATAAGCTGTTTCTTTTTTCACTGCTTTTATATATATATATATATATATAGAGAGAGAGAGAGAGAGAGAGAGAGAGAGAGAATGATGTACACAAGCACTAAAACAATCTTCACACTCTCACTGTTACATAATGTCTCATAAGGACAAAAAATATGAAAGCATACCAAAACTTAAGGTTAACAAGTGATCATTCCGAGACCTGTTCTTCAGTGGTATAAATAATGTTTTTGTGCTGTGTACCTGTAGTGTATTATGTCTCTTGGCATTCAAGTCATATTTTTGTGTGAATATTTAGTTAAGAAGTCTACCGTAGGAATGTGGCCTCCCTTATCCTATTCACTCCTATAGTAAAATGTGAATCATTATTGTTAATTCCTCTTAAATTTTCCTAGAACACTTTCCCCAACATCAAGTGGGGACTAAGTATACTGCCAAGGCCTCAATCACTCCATTTCCTCCCGAGTCCACCTATTTCCCTTATTCCCTCCCCTCCTGACACATTTATCCTCTTAAACAATATTTTCTGGTTTATCCTTTCTATGTATCTGAATAATTTGAGGACACACTAGGCCTTCTCAGTTAGATTGCTCCATGTAAGCCTCAGCTCTCTCTTGCACTGCCATTTCTTACATGATCAACCTACATAATGTCACATATCCTCCTCAAGTGTTTCACTTCCAACATATCCAACCTCTTCCTTTATTCAGCTCTGAAGGCCCAAGACCTTCATCCATACATCAGTGTCAAGACTTCAGTACTTTCAAACATATCCATCTTTTTTCCAAACAGATAGTGAACTCCTACATGCTCCTTAATGCACCTAGGGCCATAGCCCCATCTTCCACCCTACAACTTGCTTGTGCCCCATCGGTTTCATCCAATGCCACATCCAACTGTAAGTACCTAAAGTACTCCACTTTCTATCTACGCCTATGTATCTGATGCCTGTTCCCTTTGGGAACTCCTTCAATGGGATGGCCACGGCAAAAGAGGCTTCATCACTGCTCTATTCAAGTGCTGCTTCTTAGCCTTTTAGTGCCTTACCCTTAACAGGCCACTGGCAGAGAGCAACTCTTAACAGTGTTTCCAGTGGCTCCTACTTATTTTCCTGCACTCTACCTTTTCTACTTCTGCCTCATGTTTCTACTTAATGCGCCTGCCTAAATGTTCCTACCTCTTGCTTCTGTCTTTTGGTCCTACCATTTTGCCAAAAGGCAGGGTTGGTGCATAGTACTCACCTTAGGAAAACCTGGTGTTACAAAGAATGAGCTGTTGGAGATAATTGTTGTCAAGTGTTATATGTAAGAAAGAGAGATTGTATGCTTGTGGAAATGCCAGCACTCCACATGTGGGTGTGGTAGAAACAAAATTAGTCTATCTGGGTCAGAGGAGTGCACTTAACAACCACTGAAGTGCTGGCTTATTTCATAGACAACACTAACCTTCTCATCCATCCGTCTAAGACCCTTGCACTTACCTTCCTAACCGCCCTATCCATAAACGAAGTAAACACCCACAGGGACATTACAATATTTAAGGAAGACCCAACTTAATCTACAAGCACCTACATCTCCCTTCCTAATCATGCACGTCTTACTCTCACACCTACATCTCCCTTCCTAATCACACACATCTTACTCTCACATTAATAAATGCTCACTACATTATAAACTTCATTTACTCCACATATTTGTAGCACATTCTGCAATGCATTTCTGTCAACATATATGCTCTCTCAAGGCTCTTATATTTCTCCTATCTCTTTCTCAAAGTATTTCTAGAGTAGATCCCTAAAAGCAAATATCTGGTCCTACCATTCTGTAACACTCCTTAAGCCATACCACTACAACTGAGTGGTATGGGCCACATATCTGCTTTAATGATCACAAAATCCATATAATTCCCCACTAGAAAAAAAAAAAAAAAACTGGTTCCATATTCTTGTATCACTAAATGATAGCAAAGGACCTTTAATTTGTTATACAAAAATGATCGTTCTCAGCTCGCTCAAATATTGGAGGTCTAATATGCGTATAGGAAGGTCGCTAAACTAAAAGTTATACACCCATATTTAAAAAAATCCTATAAACTAATTTGATATTTTCACGGTCAGTTTTAGCTACTTTCTGTATCACACAATCATATAAAAGTATAAACAAAGATATACAATACCAGTTATGCAATCATATTTGTTACAGTTTTAGATTATATATCTCTATTGCACATCTCAGAACAAGTCTAAGTCACCATTATAGAATGTTAGAATCAACCTTTTTTTCATCAATATGTCAATGATATCTTCCTTGCAATACATGTCCTACTTTGAATGTAACATATCATCAGGCAAAGGTACCATCTTCATTTCTCCATCCTTACCAGTAATTGAAAATAAGACACAGTGTGCTTGGATAAAGTCCTTTTAACAGTCGTATTCAAATACTCATTGAGATTTCATGCTTAAGTATCAAAATTCAAATTAATTACAAAATTTACTATGGTATCACAGCTTTGCATCAATTTTTCTATATTACATCAAAAAATATCTACTCACCCAGGCTAATTCTTATGATTGCCTGTCTATACTAAGCCACTCAAGACATTTGTTCAGATTAGAAGCTACAAAATATATTCGAGTACAGTAAATGTGGCTTAAAGAAGAAATTAGTAATGGGATGGCTTTTTTTCTCCGTACTACACAGTTTCTGTTAGTAGTTGGGCTTGAATACTTAAAAGTAGCAAGAGCATGGATATTACATAAAAAGCAGCAGGAGCATGGATTTTACATATTTGTACTTTATGTTAAGTAGTACCTGAAATTATATTTGATTTACACATCATAGAGTTTTACCCAGCTAACCTGATTAGTTGGGCTCTTTATGTAACTTTCAGGTCAAAACAATGGTTATACCTTTTGTATGTAAACAGATTTACAAAGGTTGGGAACTCAAGGCAGTTGACTGTTTATCATTATTCCATTTCCACTTCAATAGTGTGGATCAGGTACATATGACCTCTGCAACATCGTTCACATACACATCTGCACAGTCATGCAATATAATTGTTACAAAGTTCTAGTAGCACTAAGACAGAAAATTATGATGTACAAGATCCTATTTTCAGTAGAACTGATATAGAAAAGTTTTAAAGATTATACTGCACAGAACACAAATTATGCTCTGTACATTACAGGTGTTGACCGTAATGCATTTCTGTATAAGGCTTTCAGCAAGGGTTATCATTCATTGTTCCTATGCTCAGTTTCCCATTCTGTATGTGACATATTGTGGAGCAAAACCCCCATCATCACTGTCTTCACCACTACCAGCTCTTTGTCCTCCCAGGGCTCTGTCATGTCCGCTCGAGAAGACGCATGAATCATATGATGGTGGAGCTGAAATATACATACAGCTTATCAGTTTCTTTAATGCCATCAAGATAATGATGTAAATAATTTCACAAGTGAAACTGTTAATATTTTTTGGAATAAAAGAAAATCATACAAATAAGTGATGTTAACACAAGTGGAAAAGGTTTAATATTAGGAGAAAATGGTGACAGGGTGGAAAGAAGGCATAGCAATTACCAGAGTCCTTTATATCTGGTGACTTTGATACTTTGAAAATGATAATGATAATGTTTTTTCATTCATGTTCGCTGTTTCCAACATGAGTGAGGTAGCATCCAGAACAAGTGACTGAACCTTAGAGGATAAAAGTTTCTCATTTGGATTTTTCCTCTCTTACTTCTTTTGGAAAGTATCACAGAAGGGGAAGATTTCCAGTCCCCTGCCCTTATTAGTCACCTTCTATGACATGCAAGAAATAAATGGGTAGTATTTTTTTCTTCCCTATCCTCAGGGATAAATGATAATAATATTACCATTAACAACAGCATCCTCTACTCCTAATGTGTGTATTCCTGGGCACTTGACCTTTTACTGTATAGGAATGATAGTGAATAACAAATACTAAGTAAGACATCTACGATTAGTATAATTATTTCATACTCAATTCACGTTTAGTAACGAAGCATCCGTCAGTTAAGCCTTTCTCCTTTTGCAGACTCATGCAACATAAATTGATAACACTCACGTATATCTCTGTAGCCATCAGGCATGAAGGTGCCAGTATAAGGTGGTGGAGCATCATTAAATCCGTAGTCTTCCTCAAGTTCTCCATGGTTTGGCAAAGTCGTAGCAGAATATGGATCGGTTATTGTGGGAGCTGTGGGTTGGTAAGGTGAAAGGCTAGGTTGTTGTAAGGCACTTGTTGCTAATGAAGTTCCTCCAATTTCTGGTAATGCCTCAAGCTGAACTGGCATTGAGTAAGTATTTTGTAGTGGAACAGAACCAATCACAATGGGAGCTTTGAGTTTTGCACTTTTGCATGCTCCAAGTTTGGCGATAAACTGTAAAATACAATTTCTTTCTCAGCGATCAAAATTTACAAAGAGCATATTTGTTATGCTCAGTACCTATGAACATCTACATGAGATGTTGTTACATCTTCATTCCTACTTCAATATAAACAAGAAAACATGTTTGTAAAACAATTATGCCATCTACATATGTTTTTTATATCTAAAATGAATGTCACATTGTGATATTGACATTTGACTCTTCAACTTCAGGCAATTAACAGGGTTTAGAACTTTCTTTTCTTAAATATCAGAGATGTAAGTTTGGTCCTTGGTGAATAATACAGTCATGAGATATCATAAACATGAGCGTTTAGTAGTTAAAGATCTTGACCTTGTCCTTTAAAACTTCACCAGGTGTAAAACTGTTGTATCTGTGGTACAAACTTGGTCTGGTGTTTGATCACCCATTCATGAAAGCATTCGATTATAAATCATTATATACAACTTGTAACCTTAAACCCTGACTCAAAAATTTAATCTTGTGTAGGATTTTGCATGCAGTAGCTGTGGTACAAGTATGGTTCATATCGTACCCTCCACTCATGAAATACAAGGTCTGTGGGGCTTGGATGTGGATAGGGAGCTATGGTTTCAGTGCATTACTGACAGCTAGAGACTAAGTGTGAATGACTTAGGCCTTTTTTTGTCTTTTCCTGGTGCTACCTCACTGGAAGGTGGGGGGATGATATTTCATGTGTGGTGGGGTGGACACGGGAATAGATGAAGGCAGCAAGTATGAATATGTACGTGTGTATATATGTGTATGTCTGTGTGTGTATGTATATATATATATATATATATATATATATATATATATATATATATATATATATATATATATATATTATCCCTGGGGATAGGGGATTAAGAGTACTTCCCACGTATTCCCTGCGTGTCGTAGAAGGCGACTAAAATGGGAGGGAGCGGGGGGCTGGAAATCCTCCCCTCTCGTTTTTTTTTTTCCAAAAGAAGGAACAGAGAATTGGGCCAGGTGAGGGTATTCCCTCAAAGGCCCAGTCCTCTGTTCTTAACGCTACCTCGCTAATGCGGGAAATGGCGAATAGTTTGAAAAAAAGAAAAAGATATATATATATATATATATATATATATATTTTTTTTTTTTTTTTTTTTTTTTTTTTTTTATACTTTGTCGCTGTCTCCCGCGTTTGCGAGGTAGCGCAAGGAAACAGACGAAAGAAATGGCCCAACCCCCCCCCCCCCATACACATGTACATACGTCCACACACGCAAATATACATACCTACACAGCTTTCCATGGTTTACCCCAGACGCTTCACATGCCTTGATTCAATCCACTGACAGCACGTCAACCCCTGTATACCACATCGCTCCAATTCACTCTATTCCTTGCCCTCCTTTCACCCTCCTGCATGTTCAGGCCCCGATCACACAAAATCTTTTTCACTCCATCTTTCCACCTCCAACTTGGTCTCCCTCTTCTCCTCGTTCCCTCCACCTCCGACACATATATCCTCTTGGTCAATCTTTCCTCACTCATTCTCTCCATGTGCCCAAACCATTTCAAAACACCCTCTTCTGCTCTCTCAACCACGCTCTTTTTATTTCCACACATCTCTCTTACCCTTACGTTACTCACTCGCTCAAACCACCTCACACCACACATTGTCCTCAAACATCTCATTTCCAGCACATCCATCCTCCTGCGCACATCTCTATCCATAGCCCACGCCTCGCAACCATACAACATTGTTGGAACCACTATTCCTTCAAACATACCCATTTTTGCTTTCCGAGATAATGTTCTCGACTTCCACACATTTTTCAAGGCTCCCAAAATTTTCGCCCCCTCCCCCACCCTATGATCCACTTCCGCTTCCATGGTTCCATCCGCTGACAGATCCACTCCCAGATATCTAAAACACTTCACTTCCTCCAGTTTTTCTCCATTCAAACTCACCTCCCAATTGACTTGACCCTCACCCCTACTGTACCTAATAACCTTGCTCTTATTCACATTTACTCTTAACTTTCTTCTTCCACACACTTTACCAAACTCAGTCACCAGCTTCTGCAGTTTCTCACATGAATCAGCCACCAGCGCTGTATCATCAGCGAACAACAACTGACTCACTTCCCAAGCTCTCTCATCCCCAACAGACTTCATACTTGCCCCTCTTTCCAGGACTCTTGCATTTACCTCCCTAACAACCCCATCCATAAACAAATTAAACAACCATCGAGGATGTAAGGCATGTGTACGTGTAGGAAGAGAGGAAAGTGATTGGTTCTCAGTGAATGTAGGTTTGCGGCAGGGGTGTGTGATATATATATATATATATATATATATATATATATATATATATATATATATGTGTGTACGTGTAGGAAGAGAGGAAAGTGATTGGTTCTCAGTGAATGTAGGTTTGCGGCAGGGGTGTGTGATGTCTCCATGGTTGTTTAATTTGTTTATGGATGGGGTTGTTAGGGAGGTAAATGCAAGAGTTTTGGAAAGAGGGGCAAGTATGAAGTCTGTTGGGGATGAGAGAGCTTGGGAAGTGAGTCAGTTGTTGTTCGCTGATGATACAGCGCTGGTGGCTGATTCATGTGAGAAACTGCAGAAGCTGGTGACTGAGTTTGGTAAAGTGTGTGGAAGAAGAAAGTTAAGAGTAAATGTGAATAAGAGCAAGGTTATTAGGTACAGTAGGGTTGAGGGTCAAGTCAATTGGGAGGTGAGTTTGAATGGAGAAAAACTGGAGGAAGTGAAGTGTTTTAGATATCTGGGAGTGGATCTGGCAGCGGATGGAACCATGGAAGCGGAAGTGGATCATAGGGTGGGGGAGGGGGCGAAAATTCTGGGGGCCTTGAAGAATGTGTGGAAGTCGAGAACATTATCTCGGAAAGCAAAAATGGGTATGTTTGAAGGAATAGTGGTTCCAACAATGTTGTATGGTTGCGAGGCGTGGGCTATGGATAGAGTTGTGCGCATGAGGATGGATGTGCTGGAAATGAGATGTTTGAGGACAATGTGTGGTGTGAGGTGGTTTGATCGAGTGAGTAACGTAAGGGTAAGAGAGATGTGTGGAAATAAAAAGAGCGTGGTTGAGAGAGCAGAAGAGGGTGTTTTGAAGTGGTTTGGGCACATGGAGAGAATGAGTGAGGAAAGATTGACCAAGAGGATATATGTGTCGGAGGTGGAGGGAACGAGGAGAAGAGGGAGACCAGATTGGAGGTGGAAAGATGGAGTGAAAAAGATTTTGTGTGATCGGGGCCTGAACATGCAGGAGGGTGAAAGGAGGGCAAGGAATAGAGTGAATTGGAGCGATGTGGTATACCGGGGTTGACGTGCTGTCAGTGGATTGAATCAAGGCATGTGAAGCGTCTGGGGTAAACCATGGAAAGCTGTGTAGGTATGTATATTTGCGTGTGTGGACGTATGTATATACATGTGTATGGGGCGGGGTTGGGCCATTTCTTTCGTCTGTTTCCTTGCGCTACCTCGCAAACGCAGGAGACAGCGACAAAGTATAAAAAAAAAAATATATATATATATATATATATATATATATATATATATATATATTTATTTATGTACAAGTTAAAATGTATATGTATGTATGTGTGTGTGTATGGGCGTTTATGTATGTGTGTGTGTATGGGCATTTATGTATGTGTGTGTGTATGTGTACATGGATATTTGTTACTGGTATGTAGCACTTGATTTATTTCTTAACAGTTCCATCTTCTCATGTACCCAGTATCACTTCAGAACTGTTTACAGCTCAGCAAGAAAGAAGTAATTGAAGTAATTCTCCAATCAGACCCCTTTCTAATTTGCTGTGCTTTATAAGGTCAAGAATATTTGTAATACTTACGCGAAAAAAAATCAAGAGGCCTTTGTGAAACATTTCGAATTAATATCTATACTCATGACCCTACAACATTCTCTTTTATCATGTGTCATTCAGAAAAAGACAATGAATATAATGTACTGAGGATTATAATATAATCATTTCCATAGTGTTACATCAAAATCGTAGTAATCAAAATGGAGAAACTATGTGCCAAGAAGTTGAAAGTCATTTTTGGAGCTTTGTATTTATGAAAGAATGAACACCATACCATAAGAAAATATTCTATTATGATGATATTGCAGTGTTGTAAATGGCTAGCAGGAACAGCTGGTACTGGTAATGGAACAGAGGACCACACATCCGTTCCACCAGCATGAATCTGTGGACGGTAGACTCGCTGTACAGTACGGATTTCTTCCTTGGTCTTCCTTGGAGTAATGTACTGAATTTGCTGTAATGATAGTGTTTCATTGTTAAAACATGATAGGAGAAAGAGTTCCAAAGCTTCAGTATCAAAATGGTCCACCCTTGAGTTGCCAGTGGTCACACTAAAATTATATGGTGCAATAGTTTGCCGAGTATCATGTGGTCTAACTAATGGTAGGAATGCACTATCAGCCACCTCTTGGGAGCAAAAGCTAGAGTATTAACTATAAAGAAAGGGAGAGTGAAACAACATTGCAGCATAAGGCAAATGGATTAGGTTGTGCGGTTATTTTAGTAGAGATGATGATTGAAACTGCTTTAGACTCTACTCTGTCAAGTGAGTACATAGATCTAAAGCCTTCTCTATGTGATTATCAGTACTCATACAAGGATGAAGCAATCCTTTGTGTGATGAGAACAACAGTTCAAAAGAAGAGAATTTATTGCATCTAACCAGGGTTCCCATTTTCATGAAGGTAGACTTAGTTATATCTGTAACGTGAGGTGTCCGAGACAGATTTCTTTTATGTTTGCCAAGATGGCATGGGCAAGTGAATGCCATCTTATTACTGCAATCTATATATTTATTGTATTATTATTATACTTTGTCGCTGTCTCCCGCGTTAGCGCTCTCCCACGTTCGCGAGGTAGCGCAAGGAGACAGACGAAAGAATAGCCCAACCCACCCACATACACATGTATATACACACGTCCACACGCACATATACATACTTATACATCTTAACATATACATATATATACACACTCAGACATATACATATATACACATGTACATAATTCATCCTGTCTGCCCTTATTCATTCCCATTGCCACCCCACCACTCATGAAATGACAGCCCCCTACCCCCACATGTGTGCGAGGTAGTGCTAGGAAAAAAACAACAAAGCCCACATTCGTTCACACTTGGTCTCAAGCTGTCATGTATAATGCACCGAAACCACAGCTCCCTTTCCACGTCCAGGCCCCACAAAAGTTTCCATCGTTTACCCCAGACACTTCACATGCCCTGGTTCAATCCATTGACAGCACATCAATCCTGGTATACCACATCGTTCCAATTCACTCTTCCTTGCATGCCTTTCACCCTCCTACATGTTCAGGCCCTGATTGCTCAAAATCTTTTTCACTCCATCTTTCCACCTCCAATTTGGTCTCCCACTTCTCGTTCCCTCCACCTCTGACACATGTATCCTCTTTGTCAATCTTTCCTCACTCATTCTCTCCATGTGACCAAACCATTTCAAAACATCCTCTTCTGCTCTCTCAACCACACTCTTTTTATTACCACACATCTCTCTTACCCTCTCATTACTTCTCGATCAAACCACCTCACACCACATATTGTCCTCAAACATCTCATTTCCAGCACATCCACCCTCCTCTGCACAACTCTATGTATAGCCCACACCTTGCAACCATATAACATTGCTGGAACCACTATTCCTTCAAACATACCCATTTTTGCTTTCCAAGATAACATTCTTGACTTCCACACGTTTTTCACTGCTCCCAGGACTTTTGCCCCCTCCTCCACCCTATGATTCACTTCCGCTTCCATGGTTCCATCCGTTGCCAAATCCACTCCCAGATTTCTAAAACACTTCACCCAGTTTTTCTCCGTTCAAACTTACCTCTCAATTGACTTGTCCCTCAACTTTACTGTACCTAATAACCTTGCTCTTATTCATATTTACTCTCAGCTTTCTTCTTTCACACACTTTATCAAACTCAGTCCCCAACTTCTGCAGTTTCTCACACGAATCAGCCACCAGTGCTGTATCGTCAGCGAACAACAACTGACTCACTTCCCAAACTCTCTCATCCACAACAGACTTCATACTTGCCCCTTTTTCCAAAGCTCTTGCATTCACTTTCCTAACAACGCCATCCATAAACAAATTAAACAACCATGGGGGCATCATGCACCCCTGGCGCAAATATATGTATATTTACATTGACATGCTGTCAATGGACTGAACCAGGGCATGTGAAGTGTTTGGGGTAAACCATGGAAAGGTCTGTGGGGTCTGGATGTGGATAGAGAGCTGTGATTTTGGTACATTACTCATGATAGCTAGACACTGAGTGTGAACAAATGTGGCCTTCTCCCACTTTCTCTTATACATCTTCCAATCATTTGGACTCCTTCCTTGCAAGTGTTGTCCAAACGCCTCTCTTTTCTCTTTCACTAACAACTTCATCTGATCTGCCCAACTCCACCTTTCTCATGCCATCACTGTTTCCCAAATACATCCCATTCCTCACCCACTCCCCTTATATCATTTGCTCTCACCTTTTTCCATTTTACACTCAATCTCTCCTGGTACTTCCTCACACAAGTCTCCTTCCAAAGTTCACTTACTCTTGCCTTTCTCTTCTCCCCAACATTCTCTCTCTCTCTCTCTCTCTCTCTCTCTCTCTCTCTCTCTCTCTCTCTCTCTCTCTCTCTCTCTTTTTAAAGACCTCTACAAATCGTTAACTTCAACTCCAGAAGGTAGTGATCAGACATCACACCAGCTGCCCCTCTCAACTTATGAACTTCCAAAAGTCTCTCTTTTACATGCCTATCATTTGACATGGAATTTAATAATACCCACATTTTAGTGGAAGCCAAGTACCCATTTTATCGACGAGGCCCTTGGGGAGGATGAACAGTTGGGTAAAAGGAATGGCTACTGCAACCAGGATTTGAATTTATGTGGACGTGGCCCTTGGGCAGCCCCTGAATGTGTCACAATTAGGTAACAGGGATACCAGTGTGTTCACTGTGATAAATTGTGGATTAACATATCAATCAAAAGAGACAGGAATATGTGCAAGACTAGAAAGGGAGACATGCAGAAATTAAATTTCACCAGGTTACATCCACTCCAATGAGATTCTATGCAGGTGAGAGTTTATACAAGATAATGTGTCAAGACGAGATGCACATCAAGAAAGAGAGTATGAAGCAAGTTTGAAGGAAGTTGAATGCAGTGCTGAGTTATGAGGATATGAGTGTACTTGGTTATCAGTTGAAGTAAGGACAATGTTTCAATCCATTGGCCATCTAAATCTACATACTTCGTATGCTTTCCCACTCCTCCTAAGAAGATGAATTAACCATGCAATCAAAAAGTGAGAAATGTGCTGAACTGGCCCAATTTAACTCCTTGCCTTTGATGTAAAGATGCATTTAGCCTTATGACTATGTGGTGTCTGGTATAAACATTGGGTGATGATGAAACATTTGATGACCATGGTTAGTGTCATCAGCAAGAGCATGAAGAATGGTCATCATAGTGGCAATTTTTATTGATTCATCAGAACTAATGACTTGTTTTACAAAGAATACATCCCATGCAGAAACAGTATATTCTTCAAAAAAATATTCATAATATAAAAATACGAAGGAAAGACTCTTAACTTGGTACATATTGTATCTAAAATTTCCATTTTGGTCTGTAAATCATGAAAACAAATGCATGTTATGCTACTTTGTTCATATAAGGACTGTTCAGTACCTTAAAAGTGACACTGAAGGTCAAAAAAGAATGTTCCATAATCTTATAATTGTTAATTCACACATTTTAGATTTAGCACTAGATGGTGCTTAACAGGAGGTTGCCATGAAAAAAATTCCACTTCAGTTTGCTAAGGTTGGCTGGTCAACCATTGAACATGATACAGAGAGAAATTTTATACTGAGCTAGTTAATTTCAAGTGCCAGAATTCTATTATAATTTCAAATGTTATACACCAGCGTTCCACATTAAATACTTCATAACCTGTCTTTGTTAGCTTTGCCTAAACAACATCTCATCTTTTCCTTTCATTACATTTTTTAGATCCAATCAATCTGGTCACCTTTCAGCAATCTGAATGGCAATAAATCATGAAAAGGTTACAATTTAACACACCTGCACAATCTTGGCTTCTGTGTACTTGATGGGAGATCTGCTGTTGTTTACCACCTCACCATTAACAACAATGTTCTGTCCAGCTACATAACCAGAACGTGCAGCAGTTATTGACAGTGAAATAGGGCCTTCAGCACAGCAGCAACAGCACACTGTCTTTTCTTTCTGTGAACGCACGGGATACTGAAATATAAAATAATATAATTATTTGTTGAGAAAAGGAAAGAACTCTGTCTGGGATTTATAGATCGAGTGTTAGGATGGATAAAGATGTTTTGAGGAAGGTGCTACAAATGAGGAGTCTCAATTAGGAAAACATGGCACATGTACAGAGTAGGAAGGGAAAAGCTGAGCGCTTTTAAATGATGGTGGGTTTGCTTCAAGGCTAAATGATATCATCATGGCTATTTAATCTGATCATGGATTGGATGGTAGGAGAGAGAACTGCCAGGTTCTTTGGGCATTGGTTGGGTTTAAAGTATGTTGTGGGTGATGGGACATGAATGCAATTGACACAGCTCTGTTGGTAGACTGTACAGAGAAGCTCCAAACTCGGTATAACCCTGTATTGCAAGGCAGTGTGGTATGAAAAAGATTTTTAGCAACCCGAAGGACATTATTTGTTGACAACATTAAATGTCAGATTTCATGGCACAAACTATAGGCATTCAAGAAAACTCGTATTTGTCATCTATTACTTACCTTAGCAGTGTTATCCAAATTGAGGTCATACAGATGATTAACTGAAAATAGTGCCTTTGTAGTAATATCTAAACCCCAAGGTATGTCTGCCACAGCCTTCACCTGATATCGTACTTTTCCATGTGTTGCTTCAAAGGATGATGGAATATTGTGTGGAAGAACAAATTGGAAAGGGAATCTGTGTCGGCCTGAATGAATCTTGTCTCCAGTATCTGTCAAGAGGAAGACACCCAATTCAGAGCACAATTTTTCTGGGGGAATTTTGATGAACACTAGCAGAGGCTAAGTTTGACACTAATAAGACAGTTAGACTCAACTTTCTATTTGGTAGAAAATGTCAAATTCTGTATCTAAAATTCAAGTTTAGCAAGGATAAAAATTTTAATGTTAGCTAAGCGTTCACAGAAAAACAAAAATGTTTGTGTAATGTCATTTCTCTTACTTTTTCATAAGGAAACAATTTCATCTACTTTTTCATTAGTAGTCTTTCATTTTTGTTTGGCTCATATTAGGTAGAGCATTAATATGTCTATCCATCTATCTTCATAACATGAAACCTTTCTTTCATTCAAAGCAGGGGGTTTATACAAAATCAACACAATCTCCTCACTACACATCTCTCTGATTAACACATCCATTATACCCTTTAACAGCTTAGTGAATCTACTGAAGAATTCTGCATGTTTATCAGTTTGACATGCGATGTAACTTCTAGGGTAAAAACAAATGGAAAACAAAGCAACTGAATCAGTGTTAGTCTGTCGAGTAAACCTGATAATCTCTTTGTTACTAAGAGGGTGGTGGCATGTAATGAGCATCAAAATGGAGAGGAGCCATGTGTCTTTAGGTGTGGTGGAGAATGTGTTGAGCAAGCTTTTGCTTTGAAGATTTTGTAAGAGGAATACCTACAAAAAGAGGGATTTGTTTATGGTGTTTACTGATGTGAAGGCACATGATAGGGCTGACAAATACCTTCTTTCTTAGAAACCTCATGTTTAACGCTTATATACAACAGAAACATGCACTTTCTCATGTTGGCTCTTTGTCCATTCTACATTTATGTTAAAGTTTCAATGAAACCTCCAGCTCTTTATTCTAGTATTAGTCTACTTTCAACTTCTATTTTCCCACTTATGTCTTTATCAAAGGTAATTTTCAAAAACCTAAATTCATTCCTAAAATCTTGTTTTCCTCCATTTGAATTGCCACTAACCTTCAAATACAAGATGTCTTTTCCATGCATTCATTCTCACTGTATGAATACTTGACCCAACCAAGTGAATCACCAAAAAAAGTATACATAGGAATTACCTCTTCCTTGCCACACTCTCACTGTCTGTCGTGTGTACTCTTCCTCAGATGAGTAATAATGTGTTGTCTTTCCCCGTCGTTCTGACCAATGCACCTTTCCCACACCTTTTGCTGTTACTGTAATTCCTGAAAAAATATGTTTGTCCATGAGTAAGAATATTTTCAAAGTTATCCATGTTTAGTGCTCAACACTGGGCAGAGTTTGTTGTCACCGACTATTCTCTTACCATTAGTTTTTTCATACTTGTTTGCTGTTTCCTACATTAGTGAGGTTGTGCAAGAAATGGGCAAAGAAAGACCTCATTTGCTCACATCCATTTTTTTTTTGTCATGTATAGTGTACCAAAACCATAGTTCCCAGTACTTATCTCATTATATTTTTGAGGAAGAAAAAGCTAGTGCCAAGATGTGACCCCTGGTTAGAAAAGATGGATTACATTTCAGAGAGAAAAAGTGTGCTACAGTGCTGGGTCACTGAAAATCCATGATCAGTAAGACCATTCTTCACATGAAGATGAAAATCAACTGATGTAACATAGGTTGTGCCAGCCACTCTGTTACTATTGTGCATTTGTGACGCATCCTAATGAAAGACAAATAAAGCAAAACTAGAGAAAAAAGGGGTTGACTTTAATGTTATGTCAGTATGATAAAGCAAAACTGACCCATTTACCAAGGTATACTCACAACTGCTATGCTGACATGGTTCATTCCCTACTGTAAGATGGGAGAGAATAAAGTACGAGAGAGAAGATCATCAATTTCCATAAATGTGTAAGACTGGCTTGAACAATGGCTTCAACTCATATTCATCCCCCTCCCAGTTTATGAATGCCTGATTTATGAAACTTCCCTTAAAGAAAATTTTATATAAGAACAGTGATTTACAGATGAAGACTTGCAGTTACAAAAATTGTTTTGCAATTTTTACTGTGGAACAAAAATGGGAGCAATATGTATGGGTTCCATGCATCTTGCTGAACATAAAATAAGCTCCAATTTACAAAGATAACCATGCTCAACAAACACAAAATCATGCCCCCATAAGTTCATATCATCCTTGCTTGGCAGGACTGGAATAGGATTCAGTTGTGCAATGCTGGCATGTGCAGTGCTTTACTGGGTCATTAGACGGATAAATAATAAATTAATACTCTTAAGAAACCAGAGGATCAGGAGGGCCATAACCATAATTTATAAGAATATCGGTAAATAAATAGCATTTTTCTTGCACCAGCACTAAACACTTTGCATTTAGTGCAATTACTAAGTAGAAAAAACTGACCCGTTTCAGATTTCACCAACCTACACTTGTAGAAGTCCTATTCCCCAATAAACATAAAAAGAAAAAAAAAATTATAACCACAAGGACCCAACAAGTTGCACATTCTCATCTTCGTTCTGGACACCATATCTCTCCAGTATTTCAAACTAATTTAACAGACCACAAGACCTGTTGTGCCTAAGATGCACCTTCGACATTCAAGGTACTGAACAATTTTAACATACCACAAGACCTGTTGTGCCTAAGATGCCCCTTCGACATTCAAGGTACTGAACAATTACTCCTCAATTGCTTTGTGCTCACCCAACAGAGATATACATACATCATCATTGCCCCTTATAACCTGCAGCACTGCTCGGTGGACCTGATCAACTTCCTGAGCACTTCAGGGGCCCCACTGACGGGACTCCCAGGGCAGAATGATAAGGCATTCTCTGTGGATGCAACCATACTCTGCCTGCTTTTGGTTACACAAGATAAAAGTCACTCACGAGGCTGGATCATTGTCAGTGAATAGAAAGGAGTGCAGTTTCATCAAGGACATTCTCACAAAGGAGTAACTGTAGGATCTCTCTAAAAAGTGGCCTGGGATTGAATACTACTTTGATCATTAATAGTAAACAGGGTTGAATATTACTCAGATAATTAAACAGTCTTTGCTGTTCCATGTGAGAAGACAAAGACACTCATACTGTATTGCTACTTCTTCAAAAACCAATTTTACTTTTAGTTAATGATTACAGAATTATTAGACAAAATCAGGAAAGAGTAAATGGTGTAAACCTCTATTGTACTCTGCCCTTCCACCAAAGCATGCAAGATCCTGTGGCTGGCTCATACAGTAGAACTCTTCTGGTCTAAAGCTAACAAAAATACTTACAACTAAGTGTGTGGTATATTGCTTCAAGTGCAGTGGACTACAAACACTGAACATGGCAAGACCTATCAAATTTAAACCAGGCAGATATAAAGAAAACTATGTAATATAAGGTTACAATAAGGTTATAATTCAACATGAAAGAATTGGTTTTCTGAAATATATGAAGATATCACAGTAATTCAAAGAAGATTCTTCAATTCTAAGAATTGAAAGCCATGACTTTTGAAAAGTTATTATTTAGGATACTGTGGACAGTTCTGGACAACTAGTTCTGCAGCAAAATTAAGTTCTGGTCTAACCTCGACATGACACTTCTGATGACACCTTAACAATGATGTGACCTTTAATCATCTGACCAGGAAAGTACACCGGCTGGTTGGGTTGCAGGACAACTAGGAGACCATCAATTGCCATTATGATGCCTGTGAAAGTCAATGAGGCTTAAAAGTACATGGCAGCGACTTAGAACTCATTCTGGTAACAAATACGTCATACATCTAAATCTGAAATTTATGACATAACCCAATCCCTTGCCTTATGCGGGAACACTATATGCAACTTTGCCATCCAGCAAGGAACCTACTTGTAACACTCCCTATTTTTATGTTAATGTTATGAAAATTTGTTGCTTTGTGTGTTAACACTTCAAAGACAATTGGCGGATGGAGAAAGTGTGGGTCCTGGATGGAGTACACAAAGTTTCGATTAGTAGGAACTTGTGTTGCACATATCTCATTTTCACTTAACATAATGCCCGCATAAAGTGAGGGATGGGTGTATACAGTAGAGCATCACTATATATCATTGTAGAACCCTGTCCCCACCCCTTGAGATCACTACAACAGAGTAATGACGTGACATTCATATATAATGTGTTTTATGGGACTCTGCTTGTTTGAGGTCACCTTTTGCAAGGCTGGATCATTGTGAGTTCAGTCATGTCAAAAAGACTTTTCATTCCAAAGGAGTCTACATTTCCCTGCTACTGGAGGCAGTCCAGGTTTGGGGTGAAGAAGTCATTACCAATACAAAATATATAATTGTAATTTGCAGTAATATGATCCAGTTTAAGCTGAATATCCAATCTTGTGTGTTGCAAAACTTAGAATTACTGTATATAAGAATTTGTTATGAATAATGCTCAATCAGTCATTTATGTAAGAATTTGTTATGAATAATGCTCAATCAGTCATTTATGTAAGAATTTGTTATGAATAATGCTCCATCAGTCATTTCTCTGTTTTGTAATGACAGTTGACTTACTGGCTTCATCAAAAAAATGTATAAAACTCTAGTTGAATTAATATGAAACCTGATTTCATTCAAAATGATGTATGTAGTGACAATCATTAGAATATGGTAAGCACAATAATGCTTAAAAATCATCACAAATGAGATCTTTTCTTCATTTACATTTACTGTGTAAATGGTGGCTTAGCAGTAATGCTTGCACATCTCAGAAAGTAATTCTATGAATAGGAAAAATGGAGAAGGGTTAACATACATACAGGAGGGGAAGGAAAAGTGAAGGTGTATTAGATGAAAATGACTGAAGTAATTTCATTTGTGACATCCCATTACCAGTATAATAATAGCCTTTGCCTTAATTCGTGTCAAGATTGAATTCTATTAATCCTAAAATTAAGTGTTTGATTTGTAGATGGTGTGTCTTTATGTGGGTACCAACTGCTGGCCATGACCAGGGAGGTTGTATTTGGTTATTAACCTTCCATCTGGCAAGATCACCTCACTTCACTATCAATACAGGTCAGTTTATCAACCTTAATTATTATGTCTTTAATTATGTAATTAGCCACTTACGAATGCTTCCCACTCTACAAATGAATGCCACAAACGTGTTAGTGGGTTAAACTGAACGTGATAGATTATACAAGAAATGACGATGTAACTACATTTATTGTTAATGGTCATAAATACATATATTGTTAACGATCATAACTACATATATTCTTCATGGTCAGTAATTAGAGAAAAGTAAAGAATATCTTCAGGCAAATAGTGTATAGAAGTGGACAGATTTCATATGGGGTAATTACATTCGAAATCGTTTAATTAAATGAATAACTGAAAGTAACAGAATAAATGATTATGTGGTAGTCATGTAATTACGTAAGCCACAAAATCCCTCTCATTCATATGTTTTGGCATCAGTCCTCTATATGGTGACTCTAATACTATAATTCCCTCATTACCCTAATTCTGTGGATAAAACTAATGGCTTTTTAATTAATCATAACCTTCCTAAATATTCCTCCTGGCCTCAGCCATGGGATGAGGCAAGGAGGAAAAACTTGGGTAAAGGTTAACCACATTGTCCATTCCCTTTAAGATTTCATCTTTTTAAGTTGGAGATCACATGAAAGCTAAGCCATTTCTTTTTTCCTTTTTATTTTTTTTTAACAAACTATCACTATTGTAATGTCTTGAGATTATTTTCATTCACGTAACTACAACTATATACTCTTACCTCCCTGGAGTACTTGGTTGTGACGCGTACGAGCTTTTTCCCTGTTCTGCACCACGTGTTTGTAACCCTGAACCCGTTGTATTAATGCCTATCGTATGCATCTTATTCAGCAAAACGTAAACGAGGTTTAAAACCTTAATTACGTAGTTCAGGAACGGTAATCACTGGGAGAGTGTTGAGAAATGGTAGTTTAATGGTATTGAGCGATCTTGTGGCCGAAGCCGAAGTCAAATCGAGCCACGGGACAAAGCCGAAACCCTGTCGTCCCACACGATTTACACCCCCTAGCAGACTCCCCCATCATAAACTGACGAAATAAATACCTTTACGCTCAGATAAAACGAAATAGTCAATGACATATTTTGACCTCACTTCCATTCCATCGTAAACGATTTATTTCATTCAATGCAGTACGTGGAATTGGGAGTAAAATATGGCGTGGGGAGTAACCGAGGCGACATTCCTGAAAACTGATACGTACGGTCGTCCGCTAAAAGGGGGCGTGGTCGCGTCTTGACACGATTTTAATTATAGCTTTAATGGCTTATGGTCTTACCGTGTCAAGGGCCCTGTCCGTCTGCCATGGAATGATAATTGAACAAAAAATCTCATTAGATATCGATTTAATGAGGATGCTTGAGTGTTTTTACCCTGACCTTGTAAGATACATGTGTCACTCACAAACACGTCACCATCTGGTCTGGGTTATGGAGTGACATGATTATAGTAAACACGCCTCGCGTGAATTACATGAATTAAAATTATGGATTATATTCTTTTGGATAGATAGACCGATTCCTTTATATTCTCCCCATCTTTTTGTTTCTCTTGTTGCTACGTATGGTAGTCCCTGTGAGTCCTGTAGCTACATGAATTAGTATGTGTCACTCTTGTAGCTACTTAGTTTAAGTGGCTCCTGTAGCTACGTAAAGTAGTATGTCACTCTTTTAGCTACATGAAGTAGTTTAGGTGACTCCTGTAGTTACATAAAGTAGTCTAAGTGACTCCTGTAGCTACATAAAGTAGTCTGAGTGACTCCTGTAGCTACATAGACTAGTCTAAGTGACTCCTGTAGCTACAAGTGACTCCTGTAGCTACATAAAGTAGTAAAAGTGACTCCGGTAGCTACATAAAGTAGTTTAAGTTACTCCTGTAGCTACATAAAGTAGTCTGAGTGACTCCTGTAGCTACATAAAGTAGTTTAAGTGACTCCAGTAGCTACATAAAGTAGTCTAAGTGACTCCTGTAGCTACATAAAGTAGTTTAAGTTACTCCTGTAGCTACATAAAGTAGTCTGAGTGACTCCTGTAGCTACATAAAGTAGTTTAAGTGACTCCAGTAGCTACATAGACTAGTCTAAGTGACTCCTGTAGCTACAAGTGACTCCTGTAGCTACATAAAGTAGTTTAAGTGACTCCAGTAGCTACATAGACTAGTCTAAGTGACTCCTGTAGCTACATAAAGTAGTAAAAGTGACTCCTGTAGTTACATAAAGTAGTATATGTGTCTCCTGTAGCTACATAAAGTAGTCTGAGTGACTCCTGTAGCTACATAAAGTAGTATATGTGACTCCTGTAGCTACATAAAGTAGTAAAAGTGACTCCTGTAGCTACATAAAGTAGTCTGAGTGACTCCTGTAGCTACATAAAGTAGTTTAAGTGACTCCAGTAGCTACATAAAGTAGTCTAAGTGACTCCTGTAGCTACAGAAAGTAGTTTAAGTGACTCCAGTAGCTACATAAAGTAGTCTAAGTGACTCCTGTAGCTACATAAAGTAGTTTAAGTGACTCCAGTAGCTACATAAATTAGTCTGAGTGACTCCTGTAGCTACATAAAAAGTAGTTTAAGTGACTCCAGTAGCTACATAAAGTAGTCTAAGTGACTCCTGTAGCTACAAGTGACTCCTGTAGCTACATAAAGTAGTAAAAGTGACTCCTGTAGCTACATAAAGTAGTAAAAGTGACTCCTATAGCTAAATAAAGTAGTTTAAGTTACTCCTGTAGTTACATAAAGTAGTCTGAGTGACTCCTGTAGCTACATAAAGTAGTTTAAGTGACTCCAGTAGCTACATAGACTAGTCTAAGTGACTCCTGTAGCTACAAGTGACTTCTGTAGCTACATAAAGTAGTAAAAGTGACTCCGGTAGCTACATAAAGTAGTTTAAGTGACTCCAGTAGCTACATAAAGTAGTCTAAGTGACTCCTGTAGCTACATAAAGTAGTTTAAGTGACTCCAGTAGCTACATAGACTAGTCTAAGTGACTCCTGTAGTTACATAAAGTAGTATATGTGACTCCTGTAACTATGTATCATAAAAGAGTGTGAAATCCTCCCTACAGCGTCGTGTCATTCTTCATGTAGATATCTTATCACGGGATGAATTCAGGTTATCTTTCGGCGCCAAACAATATGGCTTTATCACTTGCATCATGGCATCAGTTTGGGTATTTCCTGCCCATCCCAACCCACTTTAATGCATTCATCTCTTTAATATGTAGACTCCGTTCCCCCTCTACAGAAGGAGGGTCGATGGTGATCCATTTAAGCTCCGCATTTTACTTTGTTAAGGTTTGGTGAAGTGTTGTCATTTGCAGTAATTAAGCCTCAAGTGATCATGTGATCACATGAATGGTTATTGTCTCTATAGAGATGACTCATGCTGGTTGTCAGCCTGTGGTGATTCTCTCTCTCTCTCTCTCTCTCTCTCTCTCTCTCTCTCTCTCTCTCTCTCTCTCTCTCTCTCTCTCTCTCTCACAATATTGTGAAAGACTTGCACGCACAAATATATCTGAAATGTGGTGATTTAAATGGTTATGGTGTCTTTGCAGTGAGATTTAAATGGCTTTAGTGTCTTTGAAGTGAAATTTAAATGGCTTTAGTGTCTTTGCAGTGAAATTTAAATGGCTTTAGTGTCTTTGCAGTGAGATTTAAATGGTTACAGTGTCTTTGCAGAGATTTAAAAGGCTATGGTGTTTTTGCAGTGAGATTTGAATGGCTATAGTATCTTTGCAGTGAGATTTAAATGGCTATAGTATCTTTGCAGTGAGATTTAAATGGCTATATTATCTTTGCAGTGAGATTTAAATGGCTTTGATGTCTTTATAGACTTTTATGCATACGTCTTTGTGCAGTTCTAGAATTTATTTAATGTATTCATATTTTACACTTTTATTTTATTCAATTGTGTTACTTTCAGCATTTTTCTTCAACATTTGGGAAATGTGGATCATAATTATAACTCCATTTTCCTCCATTTTCACTTACTTTCTACATATAGTTTCTTCCCATTTTCCTTTCATAGGTTTGACCACACTTTCTCATATTTCTCTCTAAATTTTACTCGCTTAATTTGCTTTATGATATTCCGGATGTGCACAACCCACAGACGTTTTCCTCCGTGCAAACCATACCTTATGTGGACTCAACCAAACCTCATTTTTTTTCACCAGTTTCATTCTCTTATGGTCCAGCAAGGGTAGTCACCCTGTGTTCACCCAATCTTTTAATCTAGAATGACCCCTTCATTTGACCTTTGACCACGAACCATATGTAGTCCTACATCACGCCACTGTTGGGCATGGACGTGCAAACTATCTACATCCAAACGTGTGTGATTCGAACCCAGAGAATCTTGTCGAGTCTGGTTCGACCCCTCCACCCCATCTCTGTGACCAGGTGGAATGCATGGAATGGAACATTAAACAGAGTGGCTCAAAAGGAGCGGTCAGGGCAGGAGGCAGACAATGGCTAGATTTCAGGATGTCTAAATGGACGCTAGAAAACATATAGAGTAATAAACAAGTGTTCGTAACAGCCTAGGAATAAACAAACATAACAGCCTAGGATAATCAAGTCTTTGTAACAGCCTAGGATAATCAAGTCTTTGTAACAGCCTAGGATAATCAAGTCTTTGTAACAGCCTAGGAATAAACAAACATAACAGCCTAGGATAATCAAGTCTTTGTAACAGCCTAGGAATAAACAAACATAACAGCCTAGGATAATCAAGTCTTTGTAACAGCCTAGGATAATCAAGTCTTTGTAACAGCCTAGGATAATCAAGTCTTTGTAACAGCCTAGGAATAAACAAACATAACAGCCTAGGATAATCAAGTCTTTGTAACAGCCTAGGAATAAACAAACATAACAGCCTAGGATAATCAAGTCTTTGTAACAGCCTAGGATAATCAAGTCTTTGTAACAGCCTAGGATAATCAAGTCTTTGTAACAGCCTAGGAATAAACAAACATAACAGCCTAGGATAATCAAGTCTTTGTAACAGCCTAGGAATAAACAAACATAACAGCCTAGGATAATCAAGTCTTTGTAACAGCCTAGGATAATCAAGTCTTTGTAACAGCCTAGGATAATCAAGTCTTTGTAACAGCCTAGGATAATCAAGTCTTTGTAACAGCCTAGGATAATCAAGTCTTTGTAACAGCCTAGGTTAATCAAGTCTTTGTAACAGCCTAATTAATCAAGTCTTTGTAACAACCTAGGAATCGGGTCTGGATTTGGCTATGTTGTTTGGTGTCGTGTTGTTGTGTGTGTGTAGAAAACGTCATGTGGTGGAGGGTGAAGGCAGGTGGGCGAGTGTTGCTGCACTGACGACCCTGTACAGGGAATCCAGGCAGGGTCTGGATGCTTGGAAATGATGGCTGGAACAAGTGTGGGGAACTACCACCTTGTTATATAAAGTGGTAGCTAACTACCCATCTTGGTCTCACACTACCAGTAAAAGTGTTAAGTGCAGCAGTTAAGTGTGGTAGGTTGGCAGTTAAGTGTGGTAGTTCTGAAGCTCATCTTCTACCACTTATTTGCCATAGAAAATATAGGTCAAAATCATCCACAAGACATCAAGAAACCATCTGGGGGAAAACCAGTTTTAACTATGCATATTAGACGTAGCCACAACGGAACTTCTCTACAAAAGCAACACATGTTAAATATATTTTTTACATAGCTATAGAAATACTTTACCACAGAGTAAGTGTTCCAGAAAAGAACACGTATTGTAATCTTGAAGGCCAGGACTGTTTACTATATCATGTGATCTGGTGTATATAAATAGGTGTTGAGTATAGGGGTACTGAGTGAAGGATGGACGGGGGGGGTGAGTTGACGCCCCCCCATGTGCCTTCATATCTCCTTATCACCTCCTGTTATCATGCTCGAGAGTGATAAACAGATAATGGAACTCGGAGAACAGCGGTCAACTGAGTCTGTTCCCCGTTGGCTGGAGCTGTGTCACACACAAACGGTGGGGACCAATTGGCAGTTTGGATACGTTGTTCGCGTCTTCATGACCCCCAGAGGTGATCGGTGTGACATGAGGATTGATAGGGTCCTGGTGTGACGTGACGATTGGCGGGGTCTTGGTGTGACGTGAGGATTAGTGGGGTATGGTGTGATATGAGGATTAGTGGGGTCTGGTGTGATGTGAGGATTAGTGGGGTCTTGGTGTGACGTGAGGATTAGTGGGGTCTTGGTGTGACGTGAGGATTAGTGGGGTCTGGTGTGACGTGAGGATTAGTGGGGTCTTGGTGTGACGTGAGGATTAGTGGGGTCTGGTGTGACGTGAGGATTAGTGGGGTCTTGGTGTGACGTGAGGATTAGTGGGGTCTTGGTGTGACGTGAGGATCGGTGGGGTCCAGGTGTGACGTGAGGATCGGTGGGGTCCAGGTGTGACGTGAGGATTCCCACAATAGCTGCTGGTGTGACGTGGGTAGAGGTGATTAGCTTTTCCTTCATTTTCTGTTGATTTTTTATTTTTTTTTACAACCCATCTTGTAAAGGTTGTGACATCATTTGTACCCAATACCACTGCATCCATCACCCCACCATCTCTCACTCTCACACACACACACACACACACACACATCAGTATGGCACAACTGGGTTATTATTTTCTAATGTTAACAGAGACAGCACAGATAACTGATTGCCCTAATTAAGGCAATCTCATTGATATTGATATATATATATATATATATATATATATATATATATATATATATATATATATATATATATAGCAGTGGATGGAACCATGGAAGCGGAAGTGGATCATAGGGTGGGGGAGGGGGAGAAAATCCTGGGAGCCTTGAAGAATGTGTGGAAGTCGAGAACATTATCTCGGAAAGCGAAAATGGGTATGTTTGAAGGAATAGTGGTTCCAACAATGTTGTATGGTTGCGAGGCGTGGGCTATGGATAGAGTTGTGCGCAGGAGGATGGATGTGCTGGAAATGAGATGTTTTAGGACAATGTGTGGTGTGAGGTGGTTTGATCGAGTAAGTAACGTAAGGGTAAGAGAGATGTGTGGAAATAAAAAGAGCGTGGTTGAGAGAGCAGAAGAGGGTGTTTTGAAATGGTTTGGTCACATGGAGAGAATGAGTGAGGAAAGATTGACCAAGAGGATATATGTGTCGGAGGTGGAGGGAACGAGGAGAAGTGGGAGACCAAATTGGAGGTGGAAAGATGGAGTGAAAAAGATTTTGTGTGATCGGGGCTTGAACATACAGGAGGGTGAAAAGCACACAAGGAATAAAGTGATTTGGAATGATGTGGTATGCCGGAGTTGACGTGCTGTCAATGGATTGAACCAGGGCAGGGATAAACCGTGGAAAGTTTTGTGGGGCCTGGATGTGGAAAGGGAGCTGTGGTTTTGGTGCATTACACATGACAGCTAGAGACTGAACAAATGTGGCCGTTTGTCCTTTCCTAGTGCTACTTCGTGGGGGAAGGGGGATGCTGTTTCATGTGTGGTGGGATGGTGACAGGAATGAATAAAGGCAGCAAGTATGAATTATTTACATGTGTATATATGTATATGTCTGTGTATGCATATATATTTATACGTTAAACTGTATAGGTATGTATATGTGCGTGTGTGTACATGTATGTATATGCATGTGTATGTGGGTGGGTTGGGCCATTCTTTCGTCTTTTTCCATGCGCTACCTCGCTAACGCGGGAGACATCGACAAAGTATAATAGAAGTAAATAAATATACCCTAGCTTAAAATAGGTGCCCATTTACTGACCCACCCTTAAAGGAGGATGAAAACTGGGCTGACTGTGGACTGACCGCCACAACTTGGATTCATACTCATTTGCTTGGGGGGGCCCATGAATATGTCACATTTGGCAACACTAACTGCTATACTACAGAGGTCCATAGAACATTACAGCACATTACATTTTCTTACTATGAATTTTGTCACTCTTGACATCACTGGTTCGTAAGCCGTTACTAACTATCCATAACATTCTTCAGGATGAAGTGACATAACCTCAGTTGCAATCTGCCAGTCATTGCTTTGCCATCGCTCCAGCTTCATAAAGAACAAGAATATTACGATAAGGACAGTATTTTGAGAAGACAGTTGGGAAAGGGATCCATGATGTCTGTTGACTCCTATGACATAGAGGGCGATTCTGCCTTTGCCTTCACTGAGAAGTCCGTCAGGATGGGATTTATCAGGTATGATGGCTTGCCAGACACCACAGGTAAGACGAATGCATCTACATATGTCATGTGTTCTTGTTATTACAAGAAACATCAGTTTCACTCAATGTTTGTCACTTTAAAAAGTGTCATCTTAATGTCATTATTGAGTGACATTGAGTCTTAATGAGCCATAGTGTAACTAGAACTCATTTGATCATGCTTGTTATTCAAAACCTTTTTGTTTGAAATCTTTTAGCATTGCTTTATTATATACGTGATGTCATAGGCAATGGAATTGGATCTTGTCATCTCCTTGTTTATAATATTATAAAACATAAGCACTGCAGATATAATGGTCTCACATTTGACCTGAACGTTAAGGGTCGGGTCATGAGTTATGCCATCATACACAAGGGTTGTATCATCATGATGATCAATACGTAATCACTTTGCTCTCCACCAGGAAGGTATATGGCCTCCTCTGCGTCCAGCTGGTCATCACCTTTGGCTTAGTCGCCATTATTGTCTTAATCCCACAAGTCAAGGAATTTGTCATTAACAACCCGGCACTCTTCTATTCTGCCCTTGGCATTACATTTGCAATGATCATTATCCTCGCATGTTGTGGGGAATTCAGAAGAAAGACACCCCACAACTTCATTGCTCTCATCCTCTTTACTATCTGTGAGGGGTACCTACTGGGTTGTGCCAGTGCTACCTTTGATGCCTGGGAGGTTATGGTGGCCATTGGTGCCACAATTATTGTTGCTCTGGCACTCACAGTTTTTGCTTTCCAGGTTCGTTGCCTCCTAAGTTTAGCGAATTTTATTCTGCCTTTGTAATTTAAGGTCCCCTTTTATAGGATTCCTGCATTAGTTAGCCGTGAGTGAAAAGTCACCTTTGGTCAGACTATATCAAGTTTAGCTAAAGAAGAGAGTACAGTCGTGTTAAAGAACATCTGGCTCCAAAGAAATCTATCACATCTTTGCTTTTGATTATAGCACAGCCTCGAAGCAGCAGGAACCTTATAAAAGGGGTACAGAGAAAGTAGCAATAATGATAATAATGTCATTGATTATAATGATAAAATCCTGTCCTGTACTACCAATGAAGATATTACTGAATAATTCAAAAGGCAATATCAGTTGTAGAGCTTTAAGAGAACCCTTTCATCTGGACAGACCAAATGGGACTTCACCTTGAAGGGAGGAATGCTGTACGTGTTTCTTATCATGCTGATCATCTTTGGGATCTTTGGCGGCATCTTCCATAACCAGGTTCTCAATATACTGTATGCTTGCATTGGTGCCCTTATCTTCTCGGCTTACATAGTCTTTGATACACAGCTGATGCTAGGTGGAAACCATAAGTTGACCATCTCCCCAGAGGAGTACGTTTTTGCTGCCCTCAATCTCTACCTAGATGTGGTCAACCTTTTCTTATACCTGCTCATAATCTTCTCAGGAGGGAAAAGGTAATTCAGATGATTTTCATCCTACTATGTGCAACCTCATATTGTAATTATTTTGAAATAGGTTTATACATTAAAGTCTATGAAGTCTAAATGGCAGTTAAATATAAATGCAGGAAATTTTCATCTTGCCCCCAGTGAATATATTACTTTAATGCTGGAGTTTTATAGCGCTGAGTTATTTTAGAATTACATATTATGTTACATTTTGGCCTTTGTAGAGGCCAATATAAAACACAAAGAACTATGTTGTTACATTGGTTTATCAAAGTTACACTTTTTTATGCTATCTCCCCCTCTTATAAGATTATATGTTATTTATATTTATTATACTTTGTCGCTGTCTCCCGCATTAGTGAGGTAGCACAAGAAAACAGACAAAAGAATGGCCTAACCCACCCACATACACATGTATATACATACACATCCACACACGCACATATACATACCTGTACATCTCAACGTATACATACATATATACACACACAGACATATACATATATACACATGTACATAATTCAAAATGTCTGCCCTTATTCATTCCCATTGCCACCCTGCCACACATGACATGACAACCTCCTCCCCCCACATGTGTGTGAGGTAGCCTTAGGAAAAGACAACAAAGGCCACATTCGTTCACACTCTGTCTCTAGCTGTCATGTATAATTTCCGAAACCACAGCTCCCTTTCCACATCCAGGCCCCACAAAACTTTCCATGATTTACCACAGCCGCTTCACATGCCCTGGTTCAATCCATTGACAGCACATCGACCCCAGTATACCACACCGTTCCAATTCACTCTATTCCTTGCATGCCCTTTACCCTCCTGCATGTTCTGGCCCCGATCACTCAAAATCTTTTTCACTCCATCTTTCCACCTCCAGTTTGGTCTCCCACTTCTCCTTGTTCCCTCTACCTCTGACACATATATCCTCTTTGTCAATCTTTCCTCACTCATTCTCTCGATGTGACCAAACCATTTCAAAGCACCCTCTTCTGCTCTCTCAACCACACTATTTTTATTACCACACATCTCTCTTACCCTTTCATTACTTAATCAAACCACCTCACACCACATATTGTCCTCGGACATCTCATTTCCAACACACCCACCCTCCTCCACACAACCCTATCTATAGCCCATGCCTCACTACCATATAACATTCTTGGAACCACCATTCTTTCGAACATACCCATTTTTGCTCTCCCAGATAACGTTCTCGCCTTCCACACATTCTTCAACACTCCCAGAACCTTTGCCCCCTCCCCCACCCTGTGACTCACTTCCACTTCCATGGTTCCATCAGCTGCCAAATCCACTCCCAGATATCTGAAACACTTCACTTTCTCCAGTTTTTCTCCATTCAAACTTACCTCCCAGTTAACTTGTCCCTCAACCCTACTGAACCTGATAGCCTTGCTCTTGTTCACGTTTACTCAGCTTTCTTCTTTCACATACTTTACCAAACTCAGTCACCAACTTCTGCTGTTTCTCATCTGAATCAACCACCAGTACTTTATCATCAGTGAACAACAACTGACTCACTTTCCAAGCCCTCTCATCCAGAACAGACTGCATACTTGCCCCACTCTCCAAAACTCTTGCATTTACCTCCCAAACCACCCCATCCATAAACAAATTAAACAACCATGGAGACATCACACACCCATGCTGCAAACTGACATTCACTGGGAACCAATCACTTTCCTCTCTTTCTATTCATACACTTGCCTTGCATCCTTGGTAAAAACTTTTCACTGCTTCTAGCAACTTACTTCTCACACCATATACTCTTGATACCTTCCACAAAGCATCTCTATCAACCCTATCGTATGCCTTCTCCAGATTCATAAATGCTACATACAAATTCATTTGTTTTTTAAGTATTTCTCACATACATTCCTCAAAGCAAACGCCTGATCCACACATCCTCTACCACTTCTGAAACTACACTGAAACCACTTGTGAAACCCCAATCCGATGCTCTGTATATGCCATTACCCTCTCAATCAATACCCTCCCATATAATTTACCAGGAATACTCAACAAACTTATACCTCTGTAATTTGAACACTCTTTTTTATCCCCTTTGCCTTTGTACAATGGCACTATGCCTGCATTTCTTCCCAATCCTTAGGGAGATGGGAGAATAAATACAACCCATGTAACTTCTGCATGTCATAGAAGGCATGTAAGAGGGGTGGGAGAAAGGGGCTGGAAATCCTTCCCTCGTGTATTACTTACCAAAGAAAGAACGAGTAAGGTGACATGACGGTTTTTCTTGTCTTATGCTCAGTCATCTGTTTTTGATGCTCCCTTGCTCATGCAGATAATGGCAAATGTATGAAAGAAAGAAGAAATATAGAAGAGAAATATTAACAAGGTGTTTGCATGTGATAGCATCTTCAGTGAAAGTTCACCCTAAGGGAAGTTGTATTTCTTTTTCATTGAATGAAAAGGAGTAGTCTTGTTGAGGATGTGCTTGCTCTAAAGGAGTTCATCATTTCACAAGTAATATTTGGATTGTATCTTTGAAGCTGTAGAGCCCCATAACAATGGTCCTGTGGTTGTATAATCAAAATTATTTGTATGGGATGTGTGATTCAGAAGTTCCCACCTATAATCACATAGCTTACGTCTTTCTATCTATAGCTCTGATACCTGTTCCAATTGGAACTCCCTTAAAGGGGTTACTTGGTAACAAGAAATATGTTTTTGTCAATTTCTATAATGAATAGTTTCCATGTATATAAACCTTTGAGAGATACAAAGGCAACATTGTACATTCTAGTTAATACAGGCAGTATCATGTTCAAAAATTGGTGGAATTTACAAAATTATGTAATGTTCTTAACAATTCCTTTATGTTGGTTTGAATGGTCAGTGACAAATAGTTATTTTTTAGCCTTTGTGCAAATCATTGTATTAATCTGTCGTATAACTGAGTGTCAATGTCTAAATAAAACAGAAAAGTTGATGGAGTTTGCAACCTCATTCTTTGCATAGAAACATGGGCAGAAGATTAGTGAATCTGAATCAGTATATTGATTTAATGATGAAAATAATCCAACTGAAATCCTTTTTCCTACATTTTCTTAGGTGGAACGTTTGTACCTTCAGGGTTCATAGGAAACATTTATGAATTTTTTTATAACGGGGATTAATGAAGCACTTGTACATGAAGTAGGTGGATTTATGAAGATAAAAAAGGATTTATATTATACTATGTTTATTTATGTTATGTTATATAATGATAATGATTATTTATTATATTATTTATTATATTTTGTTGCTGTCTTCCGCATTAGTGAGGTAACGCAAGGAAACAGGTGAAAGAATGGCCCAACCTACCCACATACACATGTATATACATACACGTCCACACGCACATATACATACCTATACATCTCAACGTATACATATATATACATACAGACATATACATGTAGACACATATATATAATTCACACTTGCTGCTTTTATTCATTCCCGTTGCCACCCCGCCACTCATGAAATAACAGCCCCCTCCCCCCGCACAAGTGCAAGGTAGCACTAGAAAAAGACATCAAAGGCCACATTCATTCACACTCAGTCTCTGGCTGTCATGTATAAAGCACCAAAACCACAGCTCCCTTTCCACATCTAGGCCCCACAAAACTTTCCATGGTTTACTCCAGATGCTTCACATGCCCAGGTTCAATCTGTTGACAGCACATCGACCCGGGTATACCCCATTGTTCCAATTCACTGTATTCCTTGCACGCCTTTCACCCTCCTGCATGTTCAGGCCCCGATCACTCAAAATCTTTTTCACTCCATCCTTCCACCTCCAGTTTGGTCTCCCACTAATCTCCTTCCCTCCACCTCTGACACATATATCCTCTTTGTCAATCTTTCCTCACTCATTCTCTCCATGTGACCAAATCATTTCAAAACACCCTCTTCTGCTCTCTCAACCACACTCTTTTTATTACCACACATCTCTCTTACCCTTTCATTACTTACCCAATCAAACCACCTCACACCACATATTGTCCTCAAACATCTCATTTCCAACACATCCACCCTTCTCTGCACACCCCTACCTATAGCCCATGCCTTGTAACCATACAACATTGTTGGAACCGCTATTCCTTCAAACATACCCATTTTTGCTTTCCGAGATAATTTTCTCGCCTTCCACACATTCTTCAATGCTCCCAGAACTTTTGCCCCCTCCCCAACCCTGTGATTCACTTCTGCTTCCATGGTTCCATCCGCTGCCAAATCTATTCCCAGATATTTAAAACACTTCACTTCCTCCAATTTTTTCCATTTAAACTTAACTCCCAATTGACTTGACCCTCAACCCTACAGAACCTAATAATCTTGCTCTTTTTCATATTTACTCTCAACTTTCTTCTTTCACATACTTTACCAAACTCAGTCACCAGCTTCTGCAGTTTCTCACCCGAATCAGCCACCAGATTCATTGTTGGTATGAGTAAGAAGTGTGAAATGAATAAAGGTAAAGGTGGCTGTGATTGATAAACTGATATATTTTTATGGATGGGCCATCACATGTGTAAATTTGCTGCTGAAACGTAGCAGAAGAATATAGAAGTAATCTTCATCATTCTGTGTGGTTCAGTCAACTGAATCATGATGAGTAGTGTTCTTTGATGACCTGAGGATGAAGATGCTACATTTAAAACTAAATATGAACAAGATATTATTTTTTCTATTTGAGATGGGCTGTTTCAGTGTGATATCAGTTTTAAGGAAAAATAAAAGATGTAAATGGACAAGCTGAAATTATGAGTCATGAAAAAATAATTAAGAGGTAATGAAAGTCCTGGTGAATGGCATAGATTTAAGTGTGATGTTAGCAAAAAGATTGCATGTCCTATGTCTGACATGTAGATGTAATGTTAGTCGTTTTAGGTTAGGAGAGGTAGAAAGTAAGAATTGTGGAAATATGCAACTTGCATAATTAGGATTGCCAGAACATATACAGCTTGAAGATGTAAGAAGGATGTGTTGTGTGAATACATTTTTTATAGAGATGCAGATGATTTTTTGATAATGATAGGCCATGGAGCAACACAAGGAAGTTGCAAGGTGTATCAAGATATATGACTCAGCTCTAAGAACAAGAAGAAGAAACAGACCACTGAAGAGATGGACAGATGCAGTAAGTGGCTCGATTAGAGCTATGAGGACTTCATTATCCTGGGGTAAAAGAGAGATATATTTACTTCCAACACATCTCTTGAATGTCTCAGAAGGTGACTAAAATGGGTGACATTGGAGGCCGGAAGTCCTTCCCACATGTATCACCTTTTTATAGGCAGAACAAGATAAAGCTATGTCAGGATTTTTTTTGAAAGTTCAGTCCACTATTCTTCATCTGTTATTCCTAAGGGAAGATAAAGTGAGTTGTTGGAAGAGAAAAAAAACATATGAGGATCTCGGAAGGGACAATTTCAGACTGTTTGAATTGTCATTTTGTTTGTGAAGTTGGAGGTGCAATTAATTTTGTTTGTGAAGATGGTGGTGCAGAACATTAGTCTCACTTTAGTAAACATAGCATGTAAACTGGAAAAGTAAGCGTAGTAGCTCATGATTTCCTTTAGTATATAGTATGGGTTAAGGACGATTTAGTGAACTGAGAAGCCATATGCACTTTATCCAACTCATGTTCATGGGAATAAAGTCAAAGATAGGAAGAGAAAAAAGTTTTGCATATAGTACACATTTTTTTACTTTTGCAGCTATTCTGAATGTACGTTTTCGAGATGAAGATGTCATCTTGATTTATTCACAAAGTCCAAGTTAGTTTATTCTGTAAAGATTTCCTAGAAATGTCAAATTGTGGTCTTCACCCATTCTTTCATATCCCTGAACATGGAAATTTTTGTACCACTAATATCCACGAAACACTTCAGAATACTCCTTTTGCCACGAAATCATCTCATTTTCTAATGAAATTTATTGTTCATATTCTTTTTTATTCATATGATTTGATTTGATTTTCTTATTTTCAGAGAATTCTTATTTCCTTTTTTACTGGTAAATGGCATAGATTTTAAGTTCATTGTTAGCCAAAACTTGCCTTTTTCCACTTCTGACATAGAATGTTTGTACTTTTATAATGACAGTCTACAACCATAGTAGAATAAACAGCTCCCTTTGATGTATTTTACTGCATTAGAAACATCATTTTAACATTATGGGATTCTATAACAAAGTATTACCATTTTTCATAATAAGCCCTGATATGTGGATGAGAACCTGCATGCAGGTAGGCTTTGTCTAGTATTGATAGGTATGAAAACACAAATAGTAATCACAGATAGTAATTACATCAAAATCAGTGCTTGCCAACCGTAGCCAATCCCGGCAGACCATTTCATGGTTCCCTGATCGCTTCATATACCCTGGTTAACCCCACTTATAGCACATCTTCCAATTAATTCTATCACATGCAAACCTTTCAGAGAAAAGTTGAAGAAAAAATGTTCTAAGTAGTATTTTAAAGGTCAGCTGAATGTGTTAGATTATAGGGTAACAGATGTCGGGTGTTGAGTCATGGAGGCAAGACAAAGAGGTCATGGCAAGCGGTTTGGTGAAAAGAGAAAAGATGGTGATGGGTTTGGGGATAAATTTCTTAAGACAGGGTGATAGTACTGCTGATTGGTTGAGCATGATTTTCATTGTATTTACGGGTCAAGGTAAGGTTCTTGAGGATTGGCAGAATTCATGTATGGTGCTATTATATAAAAGTAAGGAGGAAAGTAAATGCTAGATTTGCAGAGGTATAAGTCTATTGCGTATACCTGATAAATTGTATGGGAGCTTGGTGATTGCGAGGATGGTGGCATGCACAGAGCAACAGACTGGGGAGGAGCAATTTGGGTTCAGGAGTGGTAAGTGATGTGTGGATAAGGTGTCGGTCATAAACAATTTGTGTAAGAAATTCCAAAAGAGAGTGATCTTTATGTGGAATTAATGTACGTGGCAATTATGGCTCTGGAGAAAACACATTTGTTCAGTAGAAGTTGCGTAGAATATAGAGTGCAGAAAGAAAGAAAGTTACGAGAAGTGGGGAGTTTTTATCAAGAGAATTAAGGGTGTATGCCAACAGGAAGGGATGAGGTTGAGTGGTTCCATATGAAGGTAGGGCTGTATCAGGGATGTGTGATGGCACCATAGCTGTTTAATCTGTTCATCCATATGGTGGTGAGGGAAGTAAAGGCAAGTTTCGTGGAGAGTGAGACAGGTCTACAGTAGACAAAATGTGGGGGGAGCCTGGGAATTAAGACATTTGCTGCTTGCCGATACCATATCTCTGGTGGCAGTCTTAAGTAAGTCTGAATTTAGGAAAGTGAGAAGGGAGGAGGATGTTGAGAGTTAATAATGACTAAAAGTTAGGTTAGGACTCATCACCTTAACTTGTTTATAAAGTTTAGCTCATCTTCAAATGGGTCTTCTAATCTACCCATGACAGATTTCATGAAACAAGATCCACTGAAAGAGAGAACTATTAAGATTTTTTTTGTTCCTCGAATATATATGAGAGAGACTATGTGATCTGAAATAAGATTTAAGTTGAAATCCATAAAGAGGTAAGTATGAGAGATTTAACCTTTATACCATGAGGTACTGACTGATATGGCAAACACATCTCTTAATGGATTACCACCATCTTATGCTACATATTTAAACACAAATATATTAACTCCTGATTCAGTCTTTGCTTGCATGGGAAGAATTGAGTGGAATTCTTGTCATAGTATCATAGCTGAGCACAAACCTAGAACATTTCTCGTGATGTAATATAAACTTCAGAGACAAAAGGTGACATTGAACCTCAGGTTCATACATCAGAATTTATCATGATAAGTCTATATAGGGTCATGTGACCCTGGCGCATATGTATCTTTAATTAGCAGAAATGTGCCACCATAGAATCCAGTTTCCCCTGCCCAGACGTGATACAAAATCATAAACACTTGCACTGTAATTTTCATTATGAGGTTATGATGGAGTTACATATTTAATCAAGTATCCACAAAAGTTTTAAACAAAAGTTATTTGATACAACAGTATCTATTTTACTTTAGGATATACATTAGAAAACAGAAGGGATCAAAGTTATGTAAAGATTTGCCAGGATTTATATGAAAAACACATGATATTATTTTCATGATAAGTGTAATATCATTAAAGGAATGTAAGGATAGATATTTTTATTTCTAAGAAACAGGTAAAATCATATGTATGACATGAATTATGTCTTAATGATGTTGACCAATGCTCAGTTCTCTACACTGGTGGCCATGTTCAGTTCTTTAATATTAATTTCTCAGTACAAAATAATTAGGTTTATTATCTAGCTTAATTGTACTTTTTTTTTTTGCCTGCCGTCAATCATGTTGAATTTCACTAGTGGTTTACTGGATATATTTCTGTATAGATTCTATGCGATAGGTTATTGTAAGACGTCTTTATTGTCAAAGTAAAATTACATAGACAGTATATCTAGATTCAGTCATATTTGTATTTTGAGTCCTGGTCTTTCACTTCATATGTATCTTCGTATCTTTTTTTTTCTTTTGGTTTTTCTAAAATTAATTTAGAATTTGATTTGGGTAAACCACCCGCTGCCGTGCGCATGCGCGTCCCAGGACTTTGCCAACGGCGGGAAAAATGGCGAGACGGGTTACCAAGTGGGTCGTTCATTTTCCGAGCTCTGAGCTGTTATGGTTCATGGTGATTGTAATGTGAGGTCGCGACCATTAGCGAAGATGACGGTGCGCAGGCGCGAGACCTCGAACGACCACTGAGGTGAGGAATGATGACACAGTTGACCGGAGACATGACCTGTGGTGTGTGTGTGTGTGTGGCTGTGTCATGAGGAGCTCCAGTCTGTGTTGCTATTTAAGTAATTTACAAGAACAAAATATGATATCGAAATGGTTAATTACATTGTTAATTACACCTATTATAACGTAAGCAGAGTAATCTAGGCACAGGAAGGGAGGTAATTATTTAATTCAGGTAATGACCGAAGTCTTGTATTTGGCTGTTTGGACGTGTATGTAAATGACATTTTCTGTCTTCTAGAATGATCGAATTATTATTATTTACTATAAATGTTCAGGTTTGTTTTAGAATGATCGAATTATTATTATTTATTTATAAATGTTCAGGTTTGTTGTAGAATGATCGAATTATTATTATTTATAAATGTTCAGGTTTGTTCTAGAATGATCGAATTATTATTATTTGTCATAAATGTTCAAGTTTCTTCTAGAATGTTCGAATTATTATCATTTATCATAGATGTTCAAGTTTCTTCTAGAATGTTCGAATTATCATTATTTATCGTAAATGTTCAAGTTTCTTCTAGAATGATCGAATTATTATTATTTATCATAAATGTTCACGTTTCTTCTAGAATGATCGAATTATTATTTATATAAATGTTCAAGGTTTCTTCTAGAATGATCGAATTATTATTTATAAATGTTCAAGTTTCTTCTAGAATGATCGAATTATTATTTATCATAGATGTTCAAGTTTCTTCTAGAATGATCAAATTATTATTATCATAAATGTTCAAGTTTCTTCTAGAATGATCGAATTATTATTATTTATCGTAAATGTTCAGGTTTCTTCTAGAATGATCGAATTATTATTATTTATCATAAATGTTCAGGTTTCTTCTAGAATGATCGAATTATTATTATTTATCATAAATGTTCAAGTTTCTTCTAGAATGATCGAATTATTATTATTTATCGTAAATGTTCAGGTTTCTTCTAGAATGATCGAATTTATTATTTATCATAAATGTTCAAGTTTCTTCTAGAATGTTCGAATTATTATTTATAAATGTTCAGGTTTCTTCTAGAATGATCGAATTATATTTATCAAATGGTCAGGTTCTTCTAGAATGTTCGAATTATTATTATTTATCGTAAATGTTCAGGTTTCTTCTAGAATGATCGAATTATTATTTATCATAAATGTTCAAGTTTCTTCTAGAATGTTCGAATTATTATTATTTATCATAGATGTTCAAGTTTCTTCTAGAATGGTCGAATTATTATTATTTATCGTAAATGTTCAAGTTTCTTCTAGAATGATCGAATTATTATTATTTATTGTAAATGTTCAAGTTTCTTCTAGAATGTTCGAATTATTATTTATAAATGTTCAGGTTTCTTCTAGAATGATCGAATTATTATTATTTATTGTAAATGTTCAAGTTTCTTCTAGAATGTTCGAATTATTATTTATAAATGTTCAGGTTTCTTCTAGAATGATCGAATTATTATTTATCAAATGGTCAGGTTTCTTCTAGAATGTTCGAATTACTATTTATCATAAATGTTCAGGTTTCTTTTAGAATGATCGAATTATTATTTATAAATGTTCAAGTTTCTTCTAGAATGTTCGAATTATTATTTATCATAAATGTTCATGTTTCTTCTAGAATGATCGAATTATTTATCATAAATGTTCAAGTTTCTTCTAGAATGATCGAATTATTTTGATAAATGTTCAGGGTTGGTTTGGTTAGGTTACAGGAGAGTATTATAGATGCCTGATGAACACCAGTTTAGAAAACTTATGGAATGATATACGTTACTATGTATGTGATTATTGTACTGGATCGCCGTTCCCAGCATCAGCGAGGTAGCGCCAGGAAACAGACGAAGAATGGCCCAACCACACACACACACACACACATATATATATATATATATATATATATATATATATATATATATATATATATATATATTTTTCTTTTAATTTTCCAAAAGAAGGAACAGAGAAGGGGGCCAGGTGAGGATATTCCCTCAAAGGCCCAGTCCTCTGTTCTTACGCTACCTCGCTAACGCGGGAAATGGCGGTTTGAAAGAAAATATATATATATAATATATATATATATATATATATATATATATATATATATATATATATATATATATATATATATGCATAGATCAGAGCAGAGGACTTAATAATTTGATTGGTAAACTTTGCTTTGTAAAATTATAAACTCAAATTTTATCCGTTGAAATTTATAAGTAATGTAACCAATATTTGTAAATTGATTTAATGGCTAGGATGTTTTACTTGGCCTAATTAAATATGCGATGTGCCGTTCACAGAAGTTCATTAATTAGGGTTAATGACGTGTGTATTAAATACGAGGTCATTTTCACTATGATTTTTTTCGAAGTAAATTTGTTAAAATACTTTGCTAATGAGGTTTCAGGGAGTGTCTGGCAACCGGTACGAGTGACCCCAGGGGATCCATATGGTAAATTTGTCTTAATTATTTTTAATAGTTAAATAACTTATTATATTTGGTGTACGTCATTTGATGTTTAGTGCGCCGCTGTAATTACTATATTGCTTGTTTTTAGAAAACGGCAAATCGATGTATAATTATTATTGTTGTTGTTTGACGTAATATGATGACATGGGGAGAAATTTATTTTGATTTTTTTACGGGTTTTTAAATTGATTATTATTATTATTATTATTATTGTTATCGCTTTTATTGCCACAGTTTTCCTCCTGTGGTGCGACGGGGGAAGAAGGAAACATTTTTATATCATGTAAGAGAAGACAATTTGCATATCGGATGCCAATATGGCGAACTTGGGTGAAATTTACCGTCCTTAAAAATAATGACTGAATTTTCTGCTTCAGGTTTTCTGAAGTAATTAAGTACACATGGCGGCTACGACGGGAGGCTGGGAGTCTCTGATGTGTACGGAAGTCACACATACACACACACACACACACACGCACATACACACACACGCACACACATATTTTGTTTATATTTTATTGTATTTAGTCGCTGTCTCCCGCGTTAGCGAGGTAGCGCTGTATATGTATGTATATATATATATATATATATATATATATATATATATATATATATATATATATATATATATATATGTGCGTGTGTGTGTGTGTGTGCCGACCTCACTACAATGGAGAATAGGATAATGAAAGAGTCCAATAAAAGAGAAAATTCTAAAGCATTGAGCTAACTTAAACTAGGCTGTTTAGGGGGACATATGGCTTGCCCAACAGCCTAATTGATGTAGGTGACCTCAACTCCATCTTATAACCTTGCAATATCGTTGACCCTGATGATTAACGAGGCTCTTAATCATTATACTTCATTATGAGTCAAGGATTCTTAAGCTAACGAGTTCATAGGCTGTTTAACCCCTCAAGCTATTAAGCAATAGTGTACGGTAGTTCAGTATGGCCATATTGCTTTCTCTGACCCCGGAACATACAAAGGGTCGTATTGGCTTGTTTAAGGGTCGTACCGTGCCCTCAGGGTAGTAACGTCGTGGTCAAGGGTCGTTAGGTCGTGCTTAATGGTCGTTAAGGACTTGCTCCTCATACGGTTGTCCTGACGGGTCATAACGAGGTCGTAGGTCGTTACGTCGTGTCAGAGGTGGTTGCCTACATGCACGAGACTCGTTTTAGAAAACTTGATGGAAAACATATTCCATTACAACCGCTGATGTTGTGATTTGATTGTTATATAGTGCGTGGGGTCAAGGGAAGGAGCAGGGGTTATGATTGTACATCCCCGTGAGATATGTTGTGAGAAAGTGATATGTTGTGAGAAAGTGACATGTTGTGAAAGGAAGAGATGTTGTGAGAAAGTGAGATGTGAGAGGGAAAGTGAGATATGTTGTGAGGGGGAAAGTGAGATATGTTGTGAGAAAGTGATATGTTGTGAAAGGAAGAGATGTTGTGAGATGTGAGAGGGAAAGTGAGATATGTGAGAAAGTGATATGTTGTGAAAGGAAGAGATGTGAGAAAGTGAGATGTGAGAGGGAAAGTGAGATATGTTGTGAGGGGGAAAGTGAGATATGATGTGAGAGTGAGATGTGAGAGGGAAAGTGAGATATGTTGTGAAAGTGAGATATGTTGTGAGAGGAAAAGTGAGATATGTTGTGAGAAAGTGATATGTTGTGAAAGGAAGAGATGTGAGAAAGTGAGATGTGAGAGGGAAAGTGAGATATGTTGTGAGAGGGAAAGAGAGATATGTTGTGAGAGGGAAAGTGAGATATTTGTGAGAGAGAAAGAGATATGTTGTGAGAGGGAAAGTGAGATATGTTGTGAGAGGGAAAGAGAGATATGTTGTGAGGGGGAAAGTTAGATATGTTGTGAAAGTGAGATATGTTGTGAGGGGGAAAGTTAGATATGTTGTGAGAGGGAAAGTGAGATATGTTGTGAGAGGGAAAGTGAGATATGTTGTGAGAGGAAAAGTGAGATATGTTGTGAGAGGGAAAGTGAGATGTGAGAGGGAAAGTGAGATATGTTGTGTTGTGAAATTGAGATATGTTGTGAGGGAAAGTGAGATATGTTGTGAAATTGAGATATGTTGTGAGGGAAAGTGAGATATATTGTGAGAGGGAAAGTGAGATATGTTGTGAAATTGAGATATGTTGTGAGGGAAAGTGAGATATGTTGTGAAATTGAGATATGTTGTGAGGGAAAGTGAGATATGTTGTGAGAGGGAAAGTGAGATGTTGTGAAATTGAGATATGTTGTGAGGGAAAGTGAGATATGTTGTGAGAGGGAAAGTGAGATGTGAGAGGGAAAGTGAGATATGTCGTGAAAGTGAGATATGTTGTGAGAGGGAAAGTGAGATATGTTGTGAAAGTGAGATATGTTGTGAGATGTTGTGAGAGGGAAAGTGAGATGTGAAATTGAGATATGTTGTGAGGGAAAGTGAGATATGTTGTGAGAGGGAAAGTGAGATGTGAGAGGAAAAGTGAGATATGTTGTGAGAGGGAAAGCGTTTTTGAGCAAGACTTACCAACACCTTATTTGCAAACAAAAAAACTTTAAATTCATCTCATAATGTGAGTCGGTATTCCCGTGTTCGACCACCAGGTCAAGATAGTGCTAAGAGCAACGAGTGGAGTGGAAGCATTTCTATATTTCTAGCGGCATCATATATATATATATATATATATATATATATATATATATATATATATATATATATAGAAATATTTATTTTGTTTTTGGATGTTAATTTCCTTGTGAGTCAAGCGAGTGTCTGAGGATCCGGCCTACCCTGTAGGGCGCTCACCTGCCCTGCCGGACGTAGAACGAAACCTCACCCCAGGCACGGAATATTCAGCTTTACATGAATATAGAACAGTTTGCGACGCTATATGATTAATAACCACATATTTTTCTCCCCTCTCTCCCGTTTCGAATGTGTTTTTTTTATTTTTTGTTAAATTTATGGATTTGTCGTTGATGTACGGAGGGGGAGAGAGAGAGATGTTTTCCGAGGAGCAGCCAGCGTCGGAGCTCAGTTTGACGTAAGCCGTTGTGGAGTGAGGGTGTGTTCGCGCCAGCTCTCAAGTTGTGTGACTTGCTTGTGGATATTATTTCCCGCCGGCCCCCCCCTCCCAGCCCGCCCCCCCTCCTCCTCCCCCCCACACACACGACCCCCCCCCGCGTCCTCGCCATGAGTGAGCGGTTCAAAGTCTCCTCCGTCGGGGATGGCGGTCCACAGACGAATTACGGGTCGATAGACAACGATGAATTTGATGGTAAGGTGTCGACACCCACCTCGCCCGGTGGTGGTGGTGTGGTTGGGGATTGTGGTGGAGATGATGATGGAGACAGCCTGGTTGGTGGTGGTGGTGGTGGTGGAGCTGCTGCTGGCGACCAGGAAACAGCAGCGTCACTTAGCTTCAGCTTAGCCAACGGTAACTAACATTTCTCTCTCTCTCTCTCTCTCTCTCTCTCTCTCTCTCTCTCTCTCTCTCTCTCTCTCTCTCTCTCTCTCTCTCTACTAACAGCATGCTTGTCCCTAGTAGTGGCTTAAGGGGTGTGGGCCCCGACTCTCTTGCCCCCACGCTGAGCGTAGCGTCTTCCTATATCACCTGTGTGTGTCTCGTGTGTGTGTGTGTGTGTGTGTGTGTTAGTTTCCTGCATGCACGTCCCATCTTCTTTGCATGGTTAGGGGGGTAGTGGCACGGGTCTTCCCCCTCCTCCTCCCCCCTATACAATAGCCCCCCCTCCCTCCTCTACACCCCCTACACAAGACATGGCTGCTAATACAATGCTTTCCATCGTTGAAATTACCTCCCCCGCTCTCTCTCTCTCTCTCTCTCTCTCTCTCTCTCTCTCTCTCTCTCTCTCTCTCTCTCTCTCTCCCCGTGACTCACTGGTTCTCCGCTCTAGCGGGGTCTGGGGAGACTCTTAGCTCCCCACACCCCCACCCACACACACACTCTCCCCTCCCCCCCCCCCTCTCCTCCCCAGCCCACACGGAATTAAACTTGTGCACAGCACGGGGTAGGGGGAGGGGGGGGGGGGGCGGGGGCGTTCACCTCTTGACCTCCCGTGATATTGATGTAACCAACCCTCCTTCCTTCTTCTTTCCTCCCCGGCGAGTGAAGGAAGTGTAACGAAAGTGAGGGAGGAGGGGGAGGTTTTCTTTCAGAAAATGGGGGAGGTGGTTGACACATATCCATGACTCCTTCCTTCCCTCCCCCGCTGCCAGGTGCATGACGGGCGGCCCATCAACCAACCCGCAACACGGTTTCCTGGGCCCAGCCTGCCTCGTGGTGGTGTTACATGATCTTGAGGGTTGCCTGCCTCACGGACAGCGAGAGTGAAGGCGCTCTGTGTTAGCTACAACCGGGAGGCGTGTAGGAAAGGTTGTGCACACGGACGAACGAGAGCGTTGTAGTTGTGGGGAAAAATGTGAGTAGGTGCAAGTGAGAGGGTTGTAGTTGTGGGAAAATATGTGCAAGTGAGAGGGTTGTATTTGTGGGAAAATATGTGCAAGTGAGAGGGTTGTAGTTGTGGGAAAATATGTGCAAGTGAGGGTTGTAGTTGTGGGAAAATATGTGCAAGTGAGAGGGTTGTATTTGTGGGTAAGTGCAAGTGAGAGGGTTGTAGTTTTGGGAAAATGTGTGGGAAAATGTGTGAGAGGGTTGTCGTTGTGGGAAAATATGTGCAAGTGAGAGGGTTGTTGTGGGAAAATATGTACAAGTGCGAGAGTTGTAGTTGTGGGAGAATGTGGGTAGGTGCAAGTGAGAGGGTTGTAGTTGTGGGAAAATATGTGTAAGTGCAAGTGAGAGGGTTGTCGTTGTGGGAAAATATGTGCAAGTGAGAGGGTTGTCGTTGTGGGAAAATATGTACAAGTGCGAGAGTTGTAGTTGTGGGAGAATGTGGGTAGGTGCAAGTGAGAGGTTGTAGTTATGGGAAGATGTAAGTACAAGGGAGAGGGTTGTAGCAGTGGGAAAATTTATGTAGGTACAAGCGAGAGGGTTGTAATAATGGGAGTGTGTAGGTTCAAGCGGGAGGGTTGTAGTTATGGGAGTTTGTATGTAGGTACAAGTGAGAGGGTTGTAGTTATGGGGGAATATGTGTAGGTACAATCGAGGGGGTTGTAGTTGTGGGAAAATATATAGGTACAAGCGAGAGGGTTGTAGTTGCGGGAGAATATGTGTAGGTACAATCGAGGGGGTTGTAGTTGTGGTAAAATATATAGGTACAAGCGAGAGGGTTGTAGATATAGATAGTTTCAATTCAGTGTTGACTTTTGTGTCTAAATCTTCAAGTTGTGTTCTTATCTATGTTTGTGGGAGATTTAGGTTGTGTCGTCCATCCGTGGTTGTAGATGGTTGGTTGTAGCGCATCTCCCCCACTTCAGGGAGGGAGGGTGCCTGCTTGGTCGTGGTGGGGGGGGGGGGGGACACACAGGAAAGGCTTGTCAGAATTTACGAGTGGTCAATTTTATTTATTTTTTTTTCAGACGGGAGTTTAAAAAAAAGTTTTAGAGATTTAGTAGAAAATGGGATTTGGTCGCATTACTAACGTGCTTCGTGTGTGTGTGTGTGTGTGCAGATATGTAGATTTTGAGACTAATACATGAGGATTGCGGGCTAAGAGGGGAGAATATATATATATATATATATATATATATATATATATATATATATATATATATATATATATATATATATATATATATATATATGACGGTTTTTTACAGTAAAATCTTTTAGGGTAATATTGTGTTAGAGGTAAGGAGAAGAGGGTGTGGTTTTTAAGGGATAACTCATGTGTTATATTGGGGGAGGGGAGAAGAGGGTTGTAGTAATAATGGAAATGGGGATGTTGTAATAGGGGTATTAGGGTTGTAGTTATAACAGGAGGATGAAAGGATGTACGGGGTATAGTGTTGTACTTTATATAGTACGTGGGTGGGGGGGGGGAGGTGGGTGTATGGGGCTGTAATTTTGTATGTGGTTGGGTCGCTCGAGGTCGAAGAAAATGGGGTGTGGCCAAGACCAATGTGGTGGGAGGGACAGTCCCCTCGCCTGGCCTCCATGTTGGCTCTCTCTCTCTCTCTCTCTCTCTCTCTCTCTCTCTCTCTCTTTCTCTCCTGCTGATTCGACTCTTGTCAGACACACACACACACACACACCCGTTTTCTGCTTCCTGCTTGTGCTGCTAACCTGCCTGCTGACTCTCCCTCTTCCTGACTTCACCTATCAGTCAGTAACTGACAACCCGTTTTCGTTGCTGACGCCGTCTCCACCTCCCCCCCCCCCCCCACCTTTCCCTCTCCCCTCCCCTCCCCTTTTACATTCAAGCACTCAACCCACCTCCTGACTTCAGCAAACTCCTGCTAACTTCTCCCCCCCCCCTCCTCCTCCCTCCCCCTCCCCCCATGCTAACTTTACCGCCCTGACTCTCCTTAGTTGACAACACACGCCCTCTGCTCGTTTTCTTCCTTCCTCTCTTTTTCGCTGCTGACGTGTCTCTCCTAACGAAAACGTGAGGAGAGCCACGGTATGAATTAAGTGAAGTAATCCATATAGAGTTGATAGAATTACATTAATTATTTATATATATGTCAGATGCATGTAATTAAAGACCTCTTTAATTAGGATGTTGTGACCAGTTGTGATTTTGTTTCGGTTGTACATCATTAAAAACATTATATATATATATATATATATATATATATATATATATATATATATATATATATATATATGTGTGTTGGAAAGGGTCAAAATTTAGCGCGTGATTAAGTGTATATTCCTATGAGTCCACGGGGAAATGAAACACGATAAGTTGCCAAGTGCACTTTCGTGTAATAATCACATCATTATCATGGGAGATGTTTACCAAATGGCGTCCTAGCTACGTCTCTTCGTTGTATATCAAGTGACTGTTATATTTCTCTCTTGTGTCTCCCCTGATGATGTGATTATGACACGAAAGTGCACTTGGCAACTTATCCTGTTTCATTTTCCCCCGTGGACTCATAGGAATATATATATATATATATATATATATATATATATATATATATATATATATATATATATATATATATATATATATTATATACATATATATATATATTATTCAATTTTCTAGTTGAGTCTAGTTCAAAATAACCTCTTTATCAAAGTTTTGATTTCTTTTTCCATAGGTAATGAAAGTAATTAAGATGTATGAATTGTATAAACTTTCGAGGGTTGTATAAACGCTCGAGTTATATAAACGCTTCGGGGTTGTATAAACGCTCCAGGGTTGTATAAACGCTCCAGGGTTGTATAAACGCTCCAGGGTTGTATAAACGCTCCGGGGTGTATAAACGCTCCAGGGTTGTATAAACGCTCCGGGGTGTATAAACGCTCCAGGGTTGTATAAACGCTCCAGGGTTGTATAAACGCTCCAGGGTTGTATAAACGCTCCAGGGTTGTATAAACGCTCCAATGTTGTATAAACGCTCGGGGGTTGTATAAAGGGTCCGGGGTTAAATAAGCGCACCAGGGTTGTATAAACGCTCCGGGGTTGTATAAACGCTCGGGGGTTGTATAAACGCTCGGGGGTTGTATAAACGCTCGAGGGTTGTATAAACGGTTGGGGGTTGTATAAACGGTCGGGGGTTGTATAAACGCTCCAGGGTTGTAGAAACGCTCCAGGGTTGTATAAACGCTCCAGGGTTGTATAAACGCTCCAATGTTGTATAAACGCTCGGGGGTTGTATAAAGGGTCCGGGGTTAAATAAGCGCACCAGGGTTGTATAAACGAACCGGGGTTGTTTAAACGGTCCGGGGTTGTATAAACGCTCGGGGGAAGTTATTAAAACTTTTGACGTGGGCTTCTTTGGCTCTTCTCTTTCTTGGGAATTACTTTGGCCACAAAAGAAAAGTTGTGGCTCGTGGATTAATTACCTTGTGGACGGGGTAGTTCTGACGTGTAGTTTAATTACCTTTAGCTACGTGTGGTAATTACCTTTAGCTACGTGTAGTATTTACCTTTAGCTACGTGTGGTAATTACCTTTAGCTACATGTAGTAATTACCTTTAGCTACATGTAGTGATTACCTTTAGCTACATGTAGTAATTACCTTTAGCTACATGTAGTAATTACCTTTAGCTACATGTAGTAATTACCTTCAGCTACATGTAGTGATTACCTTTAGCTACATGTAGTGATTACCTTTAGCTACATGTAGTAATTACCTTTAGCTACGTGTGGTAATTACCTTTAGCTACATGTAGTAATTACCTTTAGCTACATGTAGTTTTGAATTATAGATTAATTAGCTGGTATGTAGGTCGTTTTTTTTATGTAAGGTTTAATTACCTTAGCTTTGGGCAGTGTAGACTTAGTGGGTTAATTACATTAATTATGGGCATTGTTGTCTTACAGCTTAATTACCTTAACTATGGGTAGTATTGACTTACGGGTTAATTACATTAACTATAGGCACTTGACTTACAGCTTAATTACCTTAACTATGGGTAGTATTGACTTACAGGTTAATTACCTTAACTATGGGTAGTATTGACTTACAGCTTAATTACCTTAACTATGGGTAGTATTGACTTACAGCTTAATTACCTTAACTATGGGTAGTATTGACTTACAGCTTAATTACCTTAACTATGGGCACTTGACTTACAGCTTAATTACCTTAACTATGGGTAGTATTGACTTACAGGTTAATTACCTTAACTATGGGTAGTATTGACTTACAGGTTAATTACCTTAACTATGGGTAGTATTGACTTACAGCTTAATTACCTTAACTATGGGTAGTATTGACTTACAGCTTAATTACCTTAACTATGGGTAGTATTGACTTACAGCTTAATTACCTTTACTATGGGCACTTGACTTACAGCTTAATTACCTTTACTATGGGCACTTGACTTACAGCTTAATTACCTTAACTATGGGTAGTATTGACTTACGGGTTAATTACCTTTACTATGGGCACTTGACTTACAGCTTAATTACCTTAACTATGGGTGGTATTGACTTACGGGTTAATTACCTTTACTATGGGCACTTGACTTACAGCTTAATTACCTTAACTATGGATAGTATTGACTTACAGCTTAATTACCTTAACTATGGGTAGTATTGACTTACGGGTTAATTACCTTAACCATGGAGTGTAGACTTACGAGTTAATTACCGTAGTTATGGGCAATTATATCCTCAAGCTGTTAAAACTGGACAGCTATTATTATTTTTGGTCTAACAATCGTTGAAGGGCGTCTGTAAGGGGGGGGGGAAGGTTGTTGTTAACAACAACAACAACAACAACCCTCTCCCTGGGTTATTAAGAATATATATATATATATATATATATATATATATATATATATATATATATATATATATATATATATATTATCCCTGGGATAGGGGAGAAAGAATACTTCCCAAGTATTCCCTGCGTGTCGTAGAAGGCGACTAAAAGGGGAGGGAGCTGAGGGGGGCTGGAAATCCTCCCCTCTTATTATTTTTTTTTAATTTTCCAAAAGAAGGAATAGAGAAGGGGGCCAGGTGAGGATATTCCCTTAAAGGCCCAGTTCTCTGTTCTTAACGCTACCTCGCTAATGCGGGAAATGGCGAATAGTTTGAAAGAAAGATATATATATATATATATATATATATATATATATATATATATATATATATAACGAATATCTTTGTTATGATAACATTTAACATCATCTCCACGAGAGGTGGATGTTAAAGATGTTAACATAAGAGACGTATCAACTTTGGGGAGAATTTGTATTTGTTTACGAGAACACAATCTCTCTCTCTCTCTCTCTCTCTCTATCTCTCCCTCTCTCTCTCTTCCTCTCTCTCTCTCTCTCTCTCTCTCTCTCTCTCTCTCTCTCTCTCTCTCTCTCTCTCTCACGCTGTGTGGACCTGTTGATCCACTAAGCTTTCTGTGTGGACCTGTTGATCCACTAAGCTTTCTGTGTGGGCCTGTTGATCCACTAAGCTTTCTGTGTGGACCTGTTGATCCACTAAGCTTTCTGTGTGGATCTGTTGATCCACTAAGCTTTCTATGTGGACCTGTTGATCCACTAAGCTTTCTGTGTGGACCTGTTGATCCACTAAGCTTTCTGTGTGGATCTGTTGATCCACTAAGCTTTCTATGTGGACCTGTTGATCCACTAAGCTTTCTATGTGGACCTGTTGATCCACTAAGCTTTCTGTGTGGACCTGTTGATCCACTAAGCTTTCTGTGTGGACCTGTTGATCCACTAAGCTTTCTGTGTGGACCTGTTGATCCACTAAGCTTTCTATGTGGACCCGTTGATCCACCAAGCTTTTTGTGTGGACCTGTTGATCCACTAAGCTTTCTGTGTGGACCTGTTGATCCACTAAGCTTTCTGTGTGGATCAGTTGATCCACTAAGCTTTCTGTGTGGATCAGTTGATCCACTAAGCTTTCTGTGTGGATCAGTTGATCCACTAAGCTTTTTGCTGTTGTCAAATGTATATATATATATTTTTTTTTTTTTTTTTTTTTTTTTATACTATTCGCTATTTCCCGCGATAGCGAGGTAGCGTTAAGAACAGAGGACTGGGCCTCTGAGGGAATATCCTCACCTGGACCTCTTCTCTGTTCCTTCTTTTGGAAAAAAAAAAAAAAAAAAAAAAAAAAAAAAAAAAAACGAGAGGGGAGGATTTCCAGCCCCCCGCTCCCTTCCCTTTTAGTCGCCTTCTACGACACGCAGGGAATACGTGGGAAGTATTCTTTCTCCCCTATCCCCAGGGAATATATATATATATATATATATATATATATATATATATATATATATATATATATATATATATATATATATATATATAATTAATCATCAAATTAATGTAATTAAGAATTATAGATCGCCATGTTGGTCTATCAATAACCACATTATAGACAAGGTAATTAGCCAAATTGATGACGTGTGAGCCATTGATGTACCTCGATAGATGTTCGGTTGATGTTGGCTTCGTGATGAAGTAGACTGTTGATGTAGACTGACTCTTGTGTGTATGTATTGATGATGATGTTGGCTTCGTGATGAAGTAGACTGTTGATGTAGACTGACTCTTGTGTGTATATATTGATGATGATGTTGGCTTCGTGATGAAGTAGACTGTTGATGTAGACTGACTCTTGTGTGTATGTATTGATGATGATGTTGGCTTCATGATGAAGTAGACTGTTGATGTAGACTGACTCTTGTGTGTATGTATTGATGATGATGTTGGCTTCATGATGAAGTAGACTGTTGATGTAGACTGACTCTTGTGTGTATATATTGATGATGATGTTGGCTTCGTGATGAAGTAGACTGTTGATGTAGACTCTGTGTGTATATATTGATGATGATGTTGGCTTCATGATGAAGTAGACTGTTGATGTAGACTGACTCTGTGTGTATATATTGATGATGATGTTGGCTTCATGATGAAGTAGACTGTTGATGTAGACTCTTGTGTGTATGTATTGATGATGATGTTGGCTTCGTGATGAAGTAGACTGTTGATGTAGACTGACTCTTGTGTGTATGTATTGATGATGATGTTGGCTTCGTGATGAAGTAGACTGTTGATGTAGACTCTGTGTGTATGTATTGATGATGATGTTGGCTTCGTGATGAAGTAGACTGTTGATGTAGACTGACTCTGTGTGTATATATTGATGATGATGTTGGCTTCGTGATGAAGTAGACTGTTGATGTAGACTGACTCTGTGTGTATATATTGATGATGATGTTGGCTTCGTGATGAAGTAGACTGTTGATGTAGACTGACTCTGTGTGTATATATTGATGATGATGTTGGCTTCGTGATGAAGTAGACTGTTGATGTAGACTCTCTGTGTGTATATATTGATGATGATGTTGGCTTCGTGATGAAGTAGACTGTTGATGTAGACTGACTCTTGTGTGTATGTATTGATGATGATGTTGGCTTCGTGATGAAGTAGACTGTTGATGTAGACTGACTCTTGTGTGTATGTATTGATGATGATGTTGGCTTCGTGATGAAGTAGACTGTTGATGTAGACTCTGTGTGCATGTATTGATGATGTTCGATGTTGATGGTCAATATTAATTTGTCAGCTCAGGGATGTTTCATGTTATGTACACACAAAGGGTCTGGCTCAGCTTATCTGTCGTCCGTCAGCTTAGTCTGTGTCTGTCTGTACTAAGCTTTCTCGTGTAAAAGCTGCATGGTCGATGTGGCTAACCCCACAGCAGCAGTGCGGCAGCTTTGAAGAAAATGGGACGTGGGTTGGTCAGGTTCAACATCTCTGAAGAACATGGGACGTGGGTTGGTCAGGTTCACCAGCCCTGTAGAACATGGGACGTGGGTTGGTCAGGTTCTACAGCCCTGTAGAACATGGGACGTGGGTTGGTCAGGTTCACCAGCCCTGTAGAACATGGGACGTGGGTTGGTCAGGTTCAGCAGCTCTGAAGAACATGGGACGTGGGTTGGTCGGGTTCACCAGCCCTGTAGAACATGGGACGTGGGTTGGTCAGGTTCAGCAGCTCTGAAGAACATGGGACGTGGGTTGGTCGTGTTCAACAGCTCTGAAGAACATGGGGCGTGGGTGGGTCGGGTTGAAAGGCCGGGAATTTACATTTACCGCTTGGAATTTACACTTACAATTTACTGTATCTGTTCGTTACAGCGATACAAAGATTCAGACTTGTCTCTTTGTGTGTCTGGTACAGCGACCTCACGCGGCCGCGCGACGAAACAAGCGCCGGCCGCTCGTTACCACCGTCCGGACGATCGTTAGGGTGGTTCAAGTGGGGGGTGGGGGGAGGAAGGGGTGGAACATCCTTTGTGCACCACTTGACCACCACTTCTCCACCCTCCCCCTCCCTCCCCCCCCTCCCCACCCCCTCCCCCCACCCCCTCCCTCCCCCGTCTCTTGTTACCCCGTCCACTTGCGGGTACATCCCTTACCATATTTACCCTCCCCCCCCTCTCTCCCCCCCTCCACCTCCTCCTCCTCCTCTTCAAGCACCGCTGAGGTGTGATCCTCCTTGAACACACGACGGTACGACCCTTGTGGCACGACGGTACGACCCTTGAACACACGAGGGTACGACCCTTGAACACACGACGGTACGACCCTTGTGGCACGACGGTACGACCCTTGAACACACGACGGTACGACCCTTGAACACACGACGGTACGACCCTTGAACACACGACGGTACGACCCTTGTGGCACGACGGTACGACCCTTGAACACACGACGGTACGACCCTTGAACACACGACGATACGACCCTTGAACACACGACGGTACGATCCTTGAACACACGACGGTACGACCCTTGAACACACGACGGTACGACCCTTGAACACACGACGGTACGACCCTTGTGGCACGACGGTACGACCCTTGTGGCACGACGGTACGACCCTTGTGGCACGACGGTACGACCCTTGTGGCACGACGGTACGACCCTTGAACACACGACGGTACGACCCTTGTGGCACGACGGTACGACCCTTGAACACACGACGGTACGACCCTTGAACACACGACGGTACGACCCTTGAACACACGACGGTACGACCCTTGAACACACGACGGTACGACCCTTGAGCACACGACGGTACGACCCTTGAACACACGACGGTACGACCCTTGAACACACGACGGTACGATCCTTGAACACATGACGGTACGACCCTTGAACACACGACGGTACGACCCTTGAACACACGACGGTACGACCCTGAGAGTCGTTTGATGGTGTTTGATGGAGTCCCGATCATTGTGGTCAGGTGTTTGGGGATGTTGGAGGAAACTGTGGGAGTGTTGGAGGGACACTGGTGCGTGGTGTTGGAGAAAGGGACTGTATAGAAAATGGCTGATGGTTTTAAGTTACTGTTGATGACCACATGCTCATTTGAACTTGTTTAAGTTACAAGATAAGTTTACGTGTGTGGGGGGGGGGAAGGAGGGGGTCGCTAAAGTACGTTCCCCCATACATACGTTCCCCCATACATACGTTCCCCCATACATACGTTCCCCCATACATTCGTTCCCCCATACATACGTTCCTCATACATACGTTCCCTCATACATACGTTCCTCATACATACGTTCCCCCATAAATACGTTCCTCATACATACGTTCCCCCATACATACGTTCCCCCATAAATACGTTCCTCATACATACGTTCCCCCATACATACGTTCCCCCATACATACGTTCCCCCATACATACGTTCCCCCATACATTCGTTCCCCCATACATACGTTCCCCCATACATACGTTCCTCATACATATGTTCCCCCATACATACGTTCCCCTATACATACGTCCCCCCATACATACGTTCCCCCATACATACGTTCCCCCATACATACGTTCCTCATACATACGTTCCCCCATACATGCGTTCCTCATACATACGTTCCCCCATACATACGTTCCCCTATACATACGTTCCCCCATACATACTTTCCCCCATACATACGTTCCCCCATACATACGTTCCCCTATACATACGTTCCCCCATACATACGTTCCCCCATACATACGTTCCCCTATACGTTCCCCCATACATACGTTCCCCCATACATACGTTCCCCTATACGTTCCCCCATACATACGTTCCCCTATACGTTCCCCCATACATACGTTCCCCTATACATACGTTCCCCCCATACATATGTTCCCCCATACATACGTTCCCCCATACATACGTTCCCCCATCCGTACCCCACCCCCACGTTTGTATGAGTCGTAGATACAACACATATGTAAGACAGACGTAAGCCATAGACCCCGCGTGACGCACGCGCGGAGAATGTGGCCTTTGTGGTTCCCCACTTGATAGCACTTTCTTCACCCCCGCGTACACACACACACACACACACACACACACACACACTTCAACTCTACTTGCTACACTTGTACTTTACTGGCCTACTTATAAGTGAACATTACATTAAGTGTAAGTTATTACTAAACTAGGACAAGATGGCCTCTTCTCGTCCTCGTATAGAAAACGGAACAATTGTGTTCCCTTTTCAAAAGCGAGGTTGTTATTTTAACGCTGTTGAATGTGGTTTTAACTTGTTAATGTGACGCGGACGATGTTAAATGTGGATTTAACTCGTTGGTGTGAGGTGGACTATGTTAATTCACGAGTAATGTTAATTATTATTTAAGATTTAGATTAAGGGCGAGGGTGTGACCTTATCCTGTAAGAATACATGTGAAGGTGTGTAACCTTTACCTCTCTGGGGTGATGGGAGGCAAAAAGTGGCCTTCTCTGGGGTGATATGAACCAAAACGGGGTATTATCTGGGGTGATAGGAACCAAAACGGGGTATTATCTGGGGTGATAGGAACCAAAAGGTTCTTCTCTGGGGTGATATGAATAAAAGGGTTCTTCTCTGGGGTGATATGAACCAAAACGGCGTCTTCTCTGGGGTGATATGAATCAAAAGAGGTCTTGTCTGGGGTGATAGGAACCAAAAGGTTCTTCTCTGGGGTGATATGAATCAAAAGGGTTCTTCTCTGGGGTGATATGAACCAAAACGGCGTCTTCTCTGGGGTGATATGAACCAAAAGGTTCTTCTCTGGGGTGATATGAATCAAAAGTGGTCTTCTCTGGGGCGATAGGTGCCAAAGGAGTCTTTCTCTGGGGTGATAGGAGCGCAAAAAATAAGTGTTGGGGTTTGGTGAGGTTCTCTGTGAGGGACGGGGGTTGGGGGGGGGGGGGGGGTGGTTCGTGTTCTTGGAAACACTAGACTCAAAGGTCACATGAAACTTTGATGTGTGGGGATGATGGTCCGTTGTGGTCTGTGGTGGAGGTGGAGGGGGGGGGCGATGTGGTCTGTGGTGGAGGTGGAGGGGGGGCGATGGTCCGTTGTGGTCTGTGGTGGAGGTGGAGGGGGGGCGATGGTCCGTTGTGGTCTGTGGTGGAGATGGAGGGGGGGGGATGGTCCGTTGTGGTCTGTGGTGGAGGGTAGTGTGTGTGTGTGTGTGTGTGTGTGTGTGTGTGCGTGCGTGTGTGCGCGCACCTGAATCACCACTAGGTCGTCTGTCACACACACACACACACACACACACACACACACACACACACACATGTATAGGTATACACATAGACGTATATACATATACGTCAATGTATGAACGATCGAAGATGGAAAATCTTTCGTATATATATATATATATATATATATATATATATATATATATATATATATTATATATATATATATATATATATATATATATATATATATATATATATATATATATATATATATATATATAGAGAGAGAGAGAGAGAGAGAGAGAGAGAGAGAGAGAGATATCGGAGGACGGATACAGTGGAGACTTCAGACCTTAGAGATAGTGGAAGAGAGAGACATGGGAGACTTGAGGCGTTGAGATAGTGAAAGAGACACATGGGAGACTTCAGACGTAGAGATAGTGAAAGAGAGAGACATGGAAGACTTCAGACGTAGAGATAGTGAAAGAGAGAGACATGGGAGACTTCAGACGTAGAGAAAGTGGAAGAGAGAGACATGGGAGACTTCAGACAGTGGGAGAGAGAGACATGGGAGACTTCAGACGTAGAGATAGTGAAAGAGAGAGAGACATGGGAGACTTCAGACGTAGAGACAATGGGAGGGAGAGAGACATGGGAGACTTCAGACGTAGAGACAGTGGAAGGGAGAGAGACATGGGAGACTTCAGACAGTGGGAGAGAGAGACATGGGAGACTTCAGACGTAGAGATAGTGAAAGAGAGTGAGACATGGGAGACTTCAGACGGAGAGACAATGGGAGGGAGAGAGACATGGGAGACTTCAGACGTAGAGATAGTGAAAGAGAGAGAGACATGGGAGACTTCAGACGTAGAGACAGTGAAAGAGAGAGAGACATGGGAGACTTCAGACGTAGAGATAGTGAGAGACATGGGAAACTTCAGACGTAGAGATAGTGAAAGAGAAAGAGACATGGGAGACTTCAGACGTAGAGACAGTGAAAGAGAGAGAGACATGGGAAACTTCAGACAGTGGGAGAGAGAGAGACATGGGAGACTTCAGACATAGAGATAGTGGGAGAGAGAGAGAGACATGGGAGACTTCAGACGTAGAGACAGTGGAAGGGAGAGAGACATGGGAAACTTCAGACAGTGGGAGAGAGAGAGAGACATGGGAGACTATCAGACATAGAGATAGTGGAAGAGAGAGAGAGAGACATGGGAGACTCCGGTCGTAAGTCAGGTGTGGACGTAACTCGGGAGACCGTGTTTATATCTGCCCGTGTTACGACCCCCTCCCCCTCCCCACACACACGGCAGAGACACGGACACACAAAGTCACTTAACCAGAGAGAGAGAGAGAGAGAGAGAGAGAGAGAGAGAGAGAGAGAGAGAGAGAGAGAGAGAGAGACGCACGACGGTATTTTCCAGGGGATGTACAGCGGAGGATGTCATGGGCGCAACTCGACACGGCCTTCTTTTTTCTTTTCTATATATATATATATATACACGTGTGTGTGTTACCGGGCTCCGCCTCCACGCACCGTCGGGGAGGGGTAGGGGGGCTGCCTACCAGAGAGAGAGAGAGAGAGAGAGAGAGAGAGAGAGAGAGAGAGAGAGAGTTACATTAGAATACCTTGTGTGTGTGTGTGTGTGTGTGTGTGTGTGTGTGTGTGTGTGTGTGTGTGTGGGGTAGGGGAGCAGTCCTTGTGGTTTCTGGGATTCCCTCACCCCACTCACCCCAGTTCTCTCCCCCCTCCCCTCTCCCCTCCCCGTGGACACGGGGCGTTGAACATGGGAATATAAACCCCTTCATTGTGGCCAGGAACCCACCCTCCCCTCCCCACCTTCCCTCCCCTGCTCTCCTCCCCTCCCCTTTGTTCCTGGGGAGAGACGTGTTGTGTGGGTGGGGAGAGGAGGAATTTACTCAGGGGGAGATTGTCATTCTTGCCGACCCAATTGGGG